>NC_090735.1:160119759-160125500 GCF_036898095.1 Palaemon carinicauda | reverse complement strand
ATACAGTAAAAAATACGTTTGAAGGTATGTGCTCTTTTATTTATTTTTTTATTTATTTATTTTTTTTTTTTTTTTTTTTTTTTTCGCCTTTTGGACCTGGTCTTTGTGGTCAGACGAATTTTAGTCTGTTTATTTGGAGATTTGGCCAATTGTTTTGATCAAGCCTTCCCCTAACCATGCCATATATTGTCTTTGGTTTTAGGTTGAACCAGTTTTTCCAATTTACTTTGTATTCCAAGTTATTTACTATCCTTGCCATTAAAATTCTTCCAGTATATTATCTGGTTTATGATGAAGTAAATAACCGTTTATTATGTTATCCAGTAAATCCAATACTTAACGGTGTAAGGATAAGTCATTTTACATTGCGTAAATATACAGTAGTGTTTCACCACAATATTTTCGTTTTTTTCTTACCATGTGTTATGAATCGCCTTAATGGTTCATTAGGTTCTTAATATTAAAAGAATTGGGACTGGAATGAACCGATGGCCTGCAACAACCAAAGGGGCGGGTATAAAAGATAATACTAAAGTACACATTAGATCTTTATGAGAAACCTTTGCCACTGTCTAGGGCACCAATGTTTTATGGGAACATACGTATGCTTGATAGGTAAAATATTTTTGTTTTTAAATGTGATATTCTCTTAATCTCTATCACTCAAGAATTTTTCTATTTCTATGCAACAGGAAAAGACTGCATAAATAACTTTGAACACAAAAACAAAACAGGAAAATAACTTGAACACAAAACAAAAACTACCTTGTATGAGCACGAAAAAGAAAGAAAAATTAATTTGTACAGATTGACATGGTTTAATCAACGAAGTTTTTTAACGCTGAAAATTTTCAAACTGAATTAAACAACGATGTCGCTTCTCGTGACGCAAAAATTTCGAACTTTTCCCAGAATGAAGGACCGTCTACCATTTTCGTTTAAATCTCTGGAAAGGTCCTGCGACTTGTAGGTAATGGTGTGTCACTTGCAAGTGCTGCTCTTGACAATAAGGAAATGAGAATTAAGCAAGGGCTTTATATACCTCAGAAGACATTTACTTAGGAAGAAATGGTTATTTGCGTCTTGTCTTTGATGGTCCGTTTTCGGAGCTTGTAATCTTGTCCCCCCCCCCCCCCCTTTTTTTTTTCTGTGAGTCTGTTCTCGTGGTTGTAGATGTTCTTTAGAGGTTATCTTTAATGTTCCCTTTCTAGTTTGTTGTATTTTTTTTATTGAGTTTCTACCCTTCAGGAAATCTTCCCAGTTTATAATTTTAGATATATGAGTAGTTATATTCTTTCTGAGTGGGGATAACAACGTGGTGAAAACGGTTTACGTATGGCCATGATCAGCGAAGCTGTATTAATGATGACCACCCATACTAGGTTGGTTGCTGTGAGCGATCAGATGAAAATCTCCCACCATCACCAATCCGCACTGGCCAGCGTGGTACTGAAAACTGGCCAAACCCCAGATATGAATTGACATGTCTGAGGCCTTTGACCTGCAGTGGACAGAGAAACGGTTGCTTTTGTAGCTGCTATTTTTATACTAATATGATTTTTGTATTGGCTTTTATAGATGATGATACTCATAATTTACATAGGTTTTATGGAGAAATAATTCGGATATGGAAATGTTCCTAGAATATAAAACTTTACTTATTCACGGAGAATTTCCTCAGCGCGCTCTATTTAATAGAATATCTATAATGAATGCAATAGAAAAAAGTGAATAAAGAGACGCCTTATTAGCAACAAACTGTTGACTATAAATTTTTGTCGTAAGTCCAAACTGACCTTCTAGAATTAGCTATAGGTTAAAATACATTTGTAGATTGTACTAACCAGGGAAGATGGCGTTCTCGTAGTCAATAAATTACATTTTCTGACCGGGAACGTAAATTAGGATTATATAATCAATATTCCTTTAAGAAATAGGGGGCATAAGGGAAGAATTGAAAATACACTTACATTACGGTTTTTGTTTTATTGTGTAACGTTTTATCTCAAGTTAGAGTAGTTTAACATACTATTTTCCTTTCTTCTTCGAGAGATGGGATTTAACTTGTTTTCAAATAGATTTGTGGACTGAATATGCGTCCGCTAGTTAAAGAAATATCAGTATTTTCCTCGAGAGAGAGAGAGAGAGAGAGAGAGAGAGAGAGAGAGAGAGAGAGAGAGAGAGAGAGAGAGAGGCCACTAGGCTTCACAATAATTCCATCATGCAAGTGAAATACGTAGACCATTCTCTCTCTCTCTCTCTCTCTCTCTCTCTCTCTCTCTCTCTCTCTCTCTCTCTCTCTCTCAATCAGATTAGGGGTCACCAATCATAGTAGTCAACGAATACAGAACTTTATCAAAAATGGATATTTTTGACATTTGAAATCAGGGAAATGAATGTTCCAAATGAATGATTGATTTCGACGGGAAAGTGGGATTTAAATTCACACTTATGGGAGAATTACTAGGTGAAGACCTACACGGGGTCACACCTTAGCAAATTATTAGAAAAGGTCATTGTATGATAGGTCAAAAGGACGAGGTCACTTGTGTGGTATGTGTTGGCAGATAACAGAATACTTGAGAGAGAGAGAGAGAGAGAGAGAGAGAGAGAGAGAGAGAGAGAGAGAGAGAGAGAGTTCAATCTGTTAAGCAAGAAACATATGAATGCTTTACATTGAACGGCCACGTTCACAAGCAAAGCAAAGCAACTACAAAACAACTAACACAAAAGCACTGGGAACAGTCTAGTTCATCTGAACTCTATTGGACAAAAATGTTTGACCTTAAGGTCATATAAAAGATGCCAATGATTGATTTTATGGTCCACACCAAGCTCCTAGAAGTCTAGTTCTTACCAAAACCTTGGCTTGCGTAACATGCACACAGTATTATTATTATTATTATTATTATTATTATTATTATTATTATCATCATCATAATGATAACAATATTATTATTATTATTATTATTATTATTATTATTATTATTATTATTATTATTATTATTATTATTATTATTATTATTATTAGCTAAGCTACAACCCTTGTTGGAAAAGCAGGAATAAAAGTAATAGATAGCAAGATATTTTGAAATTATAAAAAAACAAAACACTGTTAAAATTACTGGAAATGTACGAGGATCAAATAAGGCAAGCGAATCTGGGTTGTAATATTAGATGAAAATAGTTAACAATGATACAAGACAATTACTTAAAAGTAACAGGTCACTTTCTTCTATACATCAACCCCAGGAAATATTAAAAACTAGTGTATGCGACCCGTCAAAAATGACTGCTTAATATCTAGATATGGGAAGACGCACGGGCACACAGATTCAACCTTGGAGGAAAGTAGTATTAATCCTCCTAGGATTCAACTCTCCCCCCTCCCCCCTTTCCTAACTATCATGTGCTAGTTTGGGCCTAGTTAGGAAAGGAAATAGAAATGTAAAATTAGAGAAAAGTATTGAATAATTGATACAGAATATTCTAAGAACAATAACATTAAAACAGAATAGATCTATTATAAAGTCAATATTTCAGTATCACGAAATTAAAAGTCTCTCCACTTTGGTATCTCGAGTTATCAGTCTTAATAGTTACAGACGGTTTCAAGTTATTAGTTATAAGATCTGCTGTAGGTTCTAGAGCCTTTGAATATGCAGCCCGGAGACTATGCAGTAAGCGCACACTAGATATTCGAAAGACTGAAGATATTATTAAGGCGTTCAAGAGGAAACTGAAGACTTTATTGTTCTCAAAGGGCTTCGATAGTGTGGATTTGACAGTAAACGAGCAATATGCGGTGTGGAATGTTGAATGCTTTTGAACGAACACAATAAAATGACTGTGGAGGTCCCGTAGAGAGAGAGGGTTTCCCTGCTGTATAGGACCAGAAAAGAAACCCGTAAAGTAAGAGAAAGTAGAGCTTTCAATTATGAAGCCACGAGATTATACGAGTACAAGCTCCCACTAAACATTCGACAGACTGAAGATATTAAAGCTTTTAAAAAGAGACTGAAAACTTTGTTGTTTTCTAATTGCCTCGAGAAAGTGGATTTCAGAATTAATGTGGAATACCTGTGGTGATACTAGAAATACCGAAGAATGTATACGGCAAATAAATCTTGTAGGTCCTGTAGAGCACAGGGTTTCCACGTGTGATAAGACCAAGAGAATAGCCCTCAAAGCTGAGTTAATCAAGTTTCCATAAACACAATGAATTATATGGATATCAAAATAATTCTATTTCTATTTCCGATTGAATTTAAACAACGAATACACCTGACGAAATGCGAAGTACACATTTCGTTTTACAATTACTCCATTAGATATTTTAACTTACTTTCTTCTCAATGCAACAACAACAACAACAACAAAAACAACAATAACAAATGGAGTTGTTTCTAGTCCACTACAGGACAAAGCCCTCAAGACATATCCTTACTCTTGTCTCAGGTTTGGAAAATTTTCATCATCAACCTGGCCAGTGCTAATTGCTGATGGAGGGAGACTTTAGTGAGATCACTCACAGATAATCAACCTAGTATCGGTGGCCCTGACTAATACAGCTTTGCTGTTCACGTCAATAGGCAAACTCTTTCACTACGTTAAGGTATCCACACCCAGACTCACGGTAACATGAAAAGACACACTAAGTGTGGATACCTTAACGTGGTGAAAGGGTTTGTGTATCGCCATGATCACCAGAGCTGTATTACAGTCAAACCATTCGGTGGTGGTCGCTGAAAAGAGCTCTTTGCCAGAACTTATCGTTTTCAAACGCAAACACCTAGTTCAATTTTCCTTGAAGGAAGCTCTCTTTAGAGACAAATCCGAAACCTTTGAAAACAACAATAAAGGCAGATCAAGAGATTAACAGTAATACAGGGATAAGTAACCTATTTTCCATCACCGTTTCTTTACAACTGAACTTGATGGGATAAGATCACCTTAAATAACATCAACATCTTATATGTGTGTGTATATGTATATATATATATATATATATATATATATATATATATATATATGATAAATTTTTGCATATTTAAACGTGTTTTTCTCATATTTCAAATAAGCCATATATATTAATACATTAAAGTCTGGATTCTCTTAACGACCTCGGGATCAGAGCCCCAGGCGGAATCACCCAAAGACTATAATATCAGACCGGCCGGGATTTGAACCCTGGTCCAGGATATCTGTATGCCAGTGACCATACCACTCAGCCACGAAGAAAGATAAAAGTCAATGACAATTCTTCTGTACATATACCTGTCAAATTCAGGTTTTCTGTACTTAGAATTGAAATCAACCCATCTTCACCATCGTAGCTAATTCGTAGGTTTGGGACTTGGCATTCGATTAATAATAAATTTTTACACATTTAAAGGTGTTTTTTTCATATTTCAAATAAGCCATATATATTAATACATTAAAGTCTGGATTCTCTTCACGACCCCGGGATCGGAGCCCCAGGCGGAATCACCCAAAGACTATAATATTAGACCAGCCGGGATTTGAACCCTGGTCCAGGATATCTGTATGCCAGTGACCATACTACTCAGCCACGAAGAAAGATAAAAGTCATTGACAATTCTTCTGTACATATACCTGTCAAATTCAGGTTTTCTGTACTTAGAATTAAAATCAACCCATTGACTTTTATCTTTCTTCGTGGCTGAGTGGTATGGTCACTGGCATACAGATATCCTGGACCAGGGTTCAAATCCCGGCCG
>NC_090735.1:160099759-160117259 GCF_036898095.1 Palaemon carinicauda | reverse complement strand
AAAGCTACTGACGCAAGGAAAAAAGATGACGACTCCGATGAGCTGATCGGTGAAATCAACGGAATTGCACGGAAATCCGCCGTACTTACAGGAAACGAAGATGACGACAAATTCGCCGAGATACTGACGGATCTCGTCAAGAATCCTACTCCAACTGAATTCCCAAAACCTTGGTTGCTGGAGGACTTCAACCGATGGTATATTTACGAGTTGTTCCTTAAGCTGCAAAGACAGGTCGAAAGGGAAAAGATGGAAAAGAGCACGTTAGAAACAAGACTGATTAGTATTAAGGAGATGCAACACCATCAAAATAAAGAAGACAGAGAGTTTGCAGGGAAAGAAGACCAAACAAATATCTTCAAGAAGGAAATAGAAGATCTTCAGGAGAAATTAAGGGAAAGAGATTCGACTATTGCCCGAATGAACGAGGAGATCGGCGGGAGGATGAGGCAAACACAACAGTTACAGGACCAGTTGATTGGAGACGAAAGACGGTCCAACCAACTAGAGCGAGAATGTGATCGGTATGAAAAGGTACTCGAGGAAAAGCTAATTCAGATTCGCTACTTTGAAAAAGAACAAGCAAATAGCAATGAAAAAATCGGTCGCTTGCGAAAGGAACTTGAAACAGTAGTAGTTGAAATGGACAAAACTAAAGACAATTTGCAAAAAAAGGTGTATATGATAGACGAAATTCTAGAATATAACGGAAAATTTGGAAATGAATTTGAAGGAAAAGTAGAGGAGAGTAAAGTTAAGAAATTGGAGAAGGAAATCGGATATTGGCAGAAGGAAGCAATGATGGTTAAGGAAGAGTTGAAATTGACTGAGGAAGAGTTGAAATTGACTAAGGAAGAATTACAGGAAGAGAATAAACACAGGAAAAGGCTAGAAAATCAGCTAAACCTAATGAAGAGAGAGGCAACATTTAGAGATGTGATTGGTCATCTGACAGAAGAGAGCAAATACGAAATTGAGAGAAAAAGGAAGGAAACGCAAGATATGAAACATAGACTTAGTGAAGAAGAAAAGCTGATGGAAGAGGAGAGACTAAGGAAAAAAAGAGAGAGACAAATAGCTCTTCTCAAAGAAAACATGGAAGGTCTACAGATACAAAATATGGAAACATATGCTGAAGCACAAAGAGTTCAAGAAGAGAAAGAAAAGCTTAAAGAAGAGCTAATGGAAGAGGAGAGACTGAAGAAAGAAAGAGAGGAACAAATAGCTCTTCTCAAAGAAAACATGGAAGGTCTACAGATACAAAATATGGAAACATATGCTGAAGCAAAAAGAGTTCAAGAGAAAGAAAAGCTTAAAGAAGAGCTAATGGAAGAGGAGAGACTAAGGAAAGAAAGAGAGGGACAAATAGCTCTTCTCAAAGAAAACATGGAAGGTCTACAGACACAAAATATGGAAACATATGCTGAAGCACAAAGAGTTCAAGAAGAGAAAGAAAAGCTTAAAGAAGAGCTAATGAAAGAGGAGAGACTAAGGAAAGAAAGTGAGGAACAAATAGCTCTTCTCAAAGAAAAAATGGAAAGTCTTCATATACAAAACATGCAGGAGGTAGAAACAATCAAAAGAGTGGTAGAGGATCGGCTAAATCTTGTGACGGAAGAAGCGAAAATTCTTAAGGAAGAAAAAGAGGAGATGGAAATTAAAATTGATCAGCTTGGAATATTGGCAATGGAAATTGTTGATATAGTGAAGCGTCAAAAAAGAGAACTTCTAAGGAGTGAAGAAGAGAAAGAAAAGCTTAAAGAAGAGCTAATGGAAGAGGAGAGACTAAGGAAAGAAAGAGAGGGACAAATAGCTCTTCTCAAAGAAAACATGGAAGGTCTACAGATACAAAATATGGAAACATATGCTGAAGCACGAAGAGTTCAAGAAGAGAAAGAAAAGCTTAAAGAAGAGCTAATGGAAGAGGAGAGACTAAGGAAAGAAAGAGAGGGACAAATAGCTCTTCTCAAAGAAAACATGGAAGGTCTACAGATACAAAATATGGAAACATATGCTGAAGCACAAAGAGTTCAAGAAGAAAAAGAAAATCTTAAAGAAGAGCTGATGGAAGAGGAGACACTAAGGAAAGAAAGAGAGGGACAAATAGCTCTTCTCAAAGAAAATATGGAAGGTCTACAGATACAAAATATGGAAACATATGCTGCAGCACAAAGAGTTCAAGAAGAGAAAGAAAAGCTTAAAGAAGAGCTAATGGAAGAGGAGAGACTAAGGAAAGAAAGAGAGGGACAAATAGCTCTTCTCAAAGAAAACATGGAAGGTCTACAGATACAAAATATGGAAACATATGCTGAAGCACAAAGAGTTCAAGAAGAAAAAGAAAAGCTTAAAGAAGAGCTAATGGAAGAGGAGATACTAAGGAAAGAAAGAGAGGGACAAATAGCTCTTCTCAAAGAAAACATGGAAGGTCTACAGATACAAAATATGGAAACATATGCTGAAGCACAAAGAGTTCAAGAAGAGAAAGAAAAGCTTAAAGAAGAGCTAATGGAAGAGGAGAGACTAAGGAAAGAAAGAGAGGGACAAATAGCTCTACTCAAAGAAAACATGGAAGGTCTACAGATACAAAATATGGAAACATATGCTGAAGCACAAAGAGTTCAAGAAGAGAAAGAAAAGCTTAAAGAAGAGCTAATGGAAGAGGAGAGACTAAGGAGAGAAAGAGAGGAACAAATAGGTCTTCTCAAAGAAAAAATGGAAAGTCTTCATATACAAAACATGCAGGAGGTAGAAACAATCAAAAGAGAGGTAGAGGATCGGCTAAATCTTGTGACGGAAGAAGCGAAAATTCTTAAGGAAGAAAAAGAGGATATGGAAATTAAGATTGATCAGCTTGAAATATTGGCAATGGAAATTGTTGATATAGTGAAGCGTCAAAAAAGAGAACTTCTAAGGAGTGAAGAAGAGAAAGAAAAGCTTAAAGAAGAGTTGATGGAAGGGGAGAGACTAAGGAAAGAAAGAGAGGGACAAATAGCTCTTCTCAAAGAAAACATGGAAGGTCTACAGATACAAAATATGGAAACATATGCTGCAGCACAAAGAGTTCAAGAAGAGAAAGAAAAGCTTAAAGAAGAGCTAATGGAAGAGGAGAGACTAAGGAAAGAAAGAGAGGGACAAATGGCTCTTCTCAAAGAAAACATGGAAGGTCTACAGATACAAAATATGGAAACATATGCTGAAGCACAAAGACTTCAAGAAGAGAAAGAAAAGCTTAAAGAAGAGCTAATGGAAGAGGAGAGACTAAGGAAAGAAAGAGAGGGGCAAATAGCTCTTCTCAAAGAAAACATGGAAGGTCTACAGATACAAAATATGGAAACATATGCTGAAGCACAAAGAGTTCAAGAAGAGAAAGAAAAGCTTAAAGAAAAGCTAATGGAAGAGGAGAGACTAAGGAAAGAAACAGAGGAACAAATAGCTCTTCTCAAAGAAAACATGGAAGGTCTATAGACACAAAATATGGAAACATATGCTGAAGCACAAAGAGTTCAAGAAGAGAAAGAAAAGCTTAAAGAAGAGCTAATGGAAGAGGTGAGACTAAGGAAAGAAAGAGAGGGACAAATAGCTCTTCTCAAAGAAAACATGGAAGGTCTACAGATACAAAATATGGAGACATATGCTGAAGCACAAAGAGTTCAAGAAGAGAAAGAAAAGCTTAAAGAAGAGCTAATGGGAGAGGAGAGACTACGGAGAGAAAGAGAGGAACAAATAGCTCTTCTTAAAGGAAAAATGGAAAGTCTTCATATACAAAACATGCAGGAGGTAGAAACAATCAAAAGAGAGGTAGAGGATCGGCTTAATCTTGTGACGGAAGAAGCGAAAATTCTTAAGGAAGAAAAAGAGGATATGGAAATAAAGATTGATCAGCTTGAAATATTGGCAATGGAAATTGTTGATATAGTGAAGCGTCAAAAAAGAGAACTTCTAAGGAGTGAAGAAGAGAAAGAAAAGCTTAAAGAAGAGTTGATGGAAGACGAAAGACTAAGGAAAGAAAGAGAGGAACAAATAGCTCTTTTCAAAAAAAACATGGATGGTCTACAGATACAAAATATGGAAACATATGCTGAAGCACAAAGAGTTCAAGAAGAGAAAGAAAAGCTTAAAGAAGAGCTAATGGAAGAGGAGAGACTACGGAGAGAAAGAGAGGAACAAATAGCTCTTCTTAAAGGAAAAATGGAAAGTCTTCATATACAAAACATGCAGGAGGTAGAAACAATCAAAAGAGAGGTAGAGGATCGGCTAAATCTTGTGACGGAAGAAGCGAAAATTCTTAAGGAAGAAAAAGAGGATATGGAAATTAAGATTGATCAGCTTGAAATATTGGCAATGGAAATTGTTGATATAGTGAAGCGTCAAAAAAGAGAACTTCTAAGGAGTGAAGAAGAGAAAGAAAAGCTTAAAGAAGAGTTGATGGAAGACGAAAGACTAAGGAAAGAAAGAGAGGAACAAATAGCTCTTTTCAAAAAAAACATGGATGGTCTACAGATACAAAATATGGAAACATATGCTGAAGCACAAAGAGTTCAAAAAGAGAAAGAAAAGCTTAAAGAAGAGCTAATGGAAGAGGAGAGACTACGGAGAGAAAGAGAGGAACAAATAGCTCTTCTTAAAGGAAAAATGGAAAGTCTTCATATACAAAACATGCAGGAGGTAGAAACAATCAAAAGAGAGGTAGAGGATCGGCTAAATCTTGTGACGGAAGAAGCGAAAATTCTTAAGGAAGAAAAAGAGGATATGGAAATTAAGATTGATCAGCTTGAAATATTGGCAATGGAAATTGTTGATATAGTGAAGCGTCAAAAAAGAGAACTTCTAAGGAGTGAAGAAGAGAAAGAAAAGCTTAAAGAAGAGTTGATGGAAGACGAAAGACTAAGGAAAGAAAGAGAGGAACAAATAGCTCTTCTCAAAGAAAACATGGAAGGTCTATAGACACAAAATATGGAAACATATGCTGAAGCACAAAGAGTTCAAGAAGAGAAAGAAAAGCTTAAAGAAGAGCTAATGGAAGAGGTGAGACTAAGGAAAGAAAGAGAGGGACAAATAGCTCTTCTCAAAGAAAACATGGAAGGTCTACAGATACAAAATATGGAGACATATGCTGAAGCACAAAGAGTTCAAGAAGAGAAAGAAAAGCTTAAAGAAGAGCTAATGGGAGAGGAGAGACTACGGAGAGAAAGAGAGGAACAAATAGCTCTTCTTAAAGGAAAAATGGAAAGTCTTCATATACAAAACATGCAGGAGGTAGAAACAATCAAAAGAGAGGTAGAGGATCGGCTTAATCTTGTGACGGAAGAAGCGAAAATTCTTAAGGAAGAAAAAGAGGATATGGAAATAAAGATTGATCAGCTTGAAATATTGGCAATGGAAATTGTTGATATAGTGAAGCGTCAAAAAAGAGAACTTCTAAGGAGTGAAGAAGAGAAAGAAAAGCTTAAAGAAGAGTTGATGGAAGACGAAAGACTAAGGAAAGAAAGAGAGGAACAAATAGCTCTTTTCAAAAAAAACATGGATGGTCTACAGATACAAAATATGGAAACATATGCTGAAGCACAAAGAGTTCAAGAAGAGAAAGAAAAGCTTAAAGAAGAGCTAATGGAAGAGGAGAGACTACGGAGAGAAAGAGAGGAACAAATAACACTTCTTAAAGGAAAAATGGAAAGTCTTCATATACAAAACATGCAGGAGGTAGAAACAATCAAAAGAGAGGTAGAGGATCGGCTAAATCTTGTGACGGAAGAAGCGAAAATTCTTAAGGAAGAAAAAGAGGATATGGAAATTAAGATTGATCAGCTTGAAATATTGGCAATGGAAATTGTTGATATAGTGAAGCGTCAAAAAAGAGAACTTCTAAGGAGTGAAGAAGAGAAAGAAAAGCTTAAAGAAGAGTTGATGGAAGACGAAAGACTAAGGAAAGAAAGAGAGGAACAAATAGCTCTTTTCAAAAAAAACATGGATGGTCTACAGATACAAAATATGGAAACATATGCTGAAGCACAAAGAGTTCAAGAAGAGAAAGAAAAGCTTAAAGAAGAGCTAATGGAAGAGGAGAGACTACGGAGAGAAAGAGAGGAACAAATAGCTCTTCTTAAAGGAAAAATGGAAAGTCTTCATATACAAAACATGCAGGAGGTAGAAACAATCAAAAGAGAGGTAGAGGATCGGCTAAATCTTGTGACGGAAGAAGCGAAAATTCTTAAGGAAGAAAAAGAGGATATGGAAATTAAGATTGATCAGCTTGAAATATTGGCAATGGAAATTGTTGATATAGTGAAGCGTCAAAAAAGAGAACTTCTAAGGAGTGAAGAAGAGAAAGAAAAGCTTAAAGAAGAGTTGATGGAAGACGAAAGACTAAGGAAAGAAAGAGAGGAACAAATAGCTCTTTTCAAAAAAAACATGGATGGTCTACAGATACAAAATATGGAAACATATGCTGAAGCACAAAGAGTTCAAAAAGAGAAAGAAAAGCTTAAAGAAGAGCTAATGGAAGAGGAGAGACTAAGGAAAGAAAGAAAGGGACAAATAGCTCTTCTCAAAGAAAACATGGAAGGTCTACAGATACAAAATATGGAAACATATGCTGAAGCACAAAGAGTTCAAGAAGAGAAAGAAAAGCTTAAAGAAGAGCTAATGGAAGAGGAGAGACTAAGGAAAGAAAGAGAGGGACAAATAGCTCTTCTCAAAGAAAACATGGAAGGTCTACAGATACAAAATATGGAAACATATGCTGCAGCACAAAGAGTTCAAGAAGAGAAAGAAAGGCTTAAAGAAGAGCTAATGGAAGAGGAGAGACTAAGGAAAGAAAGAGAGGGACAAATAGTTCTTCTCAAAGAAAACATGGAAGGTCTACAGATACAAAATATGGAAACATATGATGAAGCACAAAGAGTTCAAGAAGAGAAAGAAAAGTTTAAAGATCTTATGGAAGAGGAGAGACTAAGGAGAAAAAGAGAGGAGCAAATAGCTCTTCTCAAAGAAAAAATGGAAAGTCTTCATATACAAAACATGCAGGAGGTAGAAACAATCAAAAGAGAGGTACAGGATCGGCTAAATCTTGTGACAGAAGAAGCGAAAATCCTTAAGCAAGAAAAAGAGGAGATGGTAATTAAGATTGGCAATGGAAATTGAATATATAGTGAAACGTCAAAAGAGAGAACTTCTAAGGAGAGAAGAAGAGAGCACAAGACTTGATAAAGAGCTAATAGAGGAAAGATGGATAAGAAAAGAGACAGAAAGTGAAGTGGATAGTCTGAAGAAAGAATTAGAAAGTCTGAAGCAAAGACTTATGGCAAAGACTGGACGGATTGGTGATACTCACAAGGTAGTTAAGGAATTGGCGGATTTGATGAATCAGTTGGAAGATGAAATAAATAGCGACGAGTAAGGAGTGAAAGGAAAACCTAGAAAATTAGAAAATATAAAAAATGAATAAAAAAAATTTAAAACTAAAAAATCCAAGAAGAAAAACAAGAAGAAAAAGAAGAAAAAGAAGATGGCAGCACGGAAAAATCAATATAGCGGCAATTGCATATCTATTCTAGGTACCTAAAGGATATTCTACTAGATGGACTCAGGAGAGGGAAGAAGTCTGACTTGTTCTAGTATGCTTTGTTCCTTGATAAAGATTCACCTGTACTGTTTCTTTGTCAGGTGAACAAATGCAGAACAAAAAAGTCTGACTTCATCTATTATGCTGTGCTCTCTGAACAAGATTCCCTGAAGGTATATAGAAATAGACAATACACAAAAAAATGTTTATAAAAACTAAAAAATAAAAAAAGAAGATGGCCGCAGAGAAAAAACAAGATGGCGGCTGTTCCCAATCTATTCTGGATTCCAAAGGGATATTCTACAAGATGGATTCAGCAGAGGGAAGAAGTCTAACTTGTTCTAGTATGCTTTGTTCCTTGATAAAGATTCACCTGTACTGTTTCTTTGTCAGGTGAACAAATGTAGAACAAACAAGTCTGACTTCTTCTATTATGCTGTGCTCTCTGAAAGAGATTCCCTGAAGGTAGATAGAAGTAAACAATACAAAAAAAATGTATATAAAAACTAAAAACTAAAAAAAAAGAAGATGGCAGCAGAGAAAAAACAAGATGGCGGCTGTTCCCAATCTATTCTGGATTCCAAAGGGATATTCTACAAGATGGACTCAGCAGAGGGAAGAAGTCTGACTTGTTCTAGTATGCTTTGTTCCTTAATAAAGATTCGCCTGTACTGTTTCTTTGTCAGGTGAACAAATGCAGAACAAAAAAGTCTGACTTCTTCTATTATGCTGTGCTCTCTGAACAAGATTCCCCGAAGGTACATAAAAGTAAACAATAATAAAAAAAAAATGTATATAAAAACTAAAAAATAAAAAAAGAAAATGGCAGCAGAGAAAAAACAAGATGGCGGCTGTTCCCAATCTATTCTGGATTCCAAAGGGATATTCTACAAGATGGATTCAGCAGAGGGAAGAAGTCTGACTTGTTCTAGTATGCTTTGTTCCTTGATAAAGATTCACTTCTACTGTTTCTTTGTCAGGTGAACAAATTCAGAACAGACAAGTCCGACTTCTATTATGCTATGCTCTCTGTACAATATTCCCTGATGGTAGATAGAAGTAAACAATACACAAAAAATGTAAATAAAAACTAAAAAATAAAAAAAAGAAGATGGCAGCAGAGAAAAAACAAGATGGCGGCTGTTCCCAATCTATTCTGGATTCCAAAGGGATATTCTACAAGATGGACTCAGCAGAGGGAAGAAGTCTGACTTGTTCTAGCATGCTTTGTTCCTTGATAAAGATTCACTTGTACTGTTTCTTTGTCAGGTGAACAAATTCAGAACAGACAAGTCCGACTTCTATTATGCTATGCTCTCAGAACAATATTACCTGAAGGTAAATAGAAATAGACAATACACCAAAAATGTATATAAAAACTAAAAAAAAAAAAAGAAGATGGCAGCAGAGAAAAGACAAGATGGCGGCTGTTCCCAATCTATTCTCGATTCCCAAGGGATATTCTACAAGATGGATTCAGCAGAGGGAAGAAGTCTGACTTGTTCTAGTATGATTTGTGCCTTGATAAAGATTCACTTGTACTGTTTCTTTGTCAGGTGAACAAATACAGAACAGACATATCTAACTTCTATTATGCTATGCTCTCAGAACAATATTACCTGAAGGTAGATAGAAGTGAACAATACACAAAAAATGTATATAAAAACTAAAAAATAAAAAAAAGAAGATGGCAACAGAGAAAAAACAAGATGGCGGCTGTTCCCAATCTATTCTCGATTCAATAGGGTTATTCTACAAGATAGACTCAGCAGAGGGAAGAAGTCTGTCTTGCTCTGGTATGCTTTGTGCCTTGATAACGATTCTCTTGTACTGTTTCTTTGTCAGGTGAACAAATGCAGAACAGACAAGTCCGACTTCTATTATGCTATGCTCTCAGAACGATATTACCAGAAGGTAAATAGAAATAGACAATACACCAAAAATGTATATAAAAACTAAAAAAAAAAAAAGAAGATGGCAGCAGAGAAAAGACAAGATGGCGGCTGTTCCCAATCTATTCTCGATTCCCAAGGGATATTCTACAAGATGGATTCAGCAGAGGGAAGAAGTCTGACTTGTTCTAGTATGATTTGTGCCTTGATAAAGATTCACTTGTACTGTTTCTTTGTCAGGTGAACAAATACAGAACAGACATATCTAACTTCTATTATGCTATGCTCTCAGAACAATATTACCTGAATGTAGATAGAAGTGAACAATACACAAAAAATGTATAAAAAAACTAAAAAAAAAAAAGAAGATGGCAGCAGAGAAAAGACAAGATGGCGGCTGTTCCCAATCTATTCTCGATTCCCAAGGGATATTCTACAAGATGGATTCAGCAGAGGGAAGAAGTCTGACTTGTTCTAGTATGATTTGTGCCTTGATAAAGATTCACTTGTACTGTTTCTTTGTCAGGTGAACAAATACAGAACAGACATATCTAACTTCTATTATGCTATGCTCTCAGAACAATATTACCTGAAGGTAGATAGAAGTGAACAATACACAAAAAATGTATATAAAAACTAAAAAATAAAAAAAAGAAGATGGCAGCAGAGAAAAAACAAGATGGCGGCTGTTCCCAATCTATTCTCGATTCAATAGGGTTATTCTACAAGATAGACTCAGCAGAGGGAAGAAGTCTGTCTTGCTCTGGTATGCTTTGTGCCTTGATAACGATTCTCTTGTACTGTTTCTTTGTCAGGTGAACAAATGCAGAACAGACAAGTCCGACTTCTATTATGCTATGCTCTCAGAACAATATTACCTGAAGGTAAATAGAAATAGACAATACACCAAAAATGTATATAAAAACTAAAAAAAAAAAAAAGAAGATGGCAGCAGAGAAAAGACAAGATGGCGGCTGTTCCCAATCTATTCTCGATTCCCAAGGGATATTCTACAAGATGGATTCAGCAGAGGGAAGAAGTCTGACTTGTTCTAGTATGATTTGTGCCTTGATAAAGATTCACTTGTACTGTTTCTTTGTCAGGTGAACAAATACAGAACAGACATATCTAACTTCTATTATGCTATGCTCTCAGAACAATATTACCTGAATGTAGATAGAAGTGAACAATACACAAAAAATGTATAAAAAAACTAAAAAATAAAAAAAAAGAAGATGGCAGCAGAGAAAAAACAAGATGGCGGCTGTCCCAATCTATTCTGGATTCCAAAGGGATATTCTACAAGATGGATTCAGCAGAGGGAAGAAGTCTAACTTGTTCTAGTATGCTTTGTTCCTTGATAAAGATTCACTTGTACTGTTTCTTTGTCAGGTGAACAAATGCAGAACAGACAAGTCTGACTTTTATTATGCTATGCTCTCAGAACAATATTACCTGAAGGTAGATAGAAATAGACAATACACAAAAAATGTTCATAAAAAGTAAAAAATAAAAAAAAAGAAGATGGCAGCAGAGAAAAAACAAGATGGTGGCTGTTCCCAATCTATTCTGGATTCCATAGGGATATTCTACAAGATGGACTCAGCAGAGGGAATAAGTCTGTATTGCTCTGGTATGCTTTGTGCCTTGATAAAGATTCACTTGTAATGTTCTTTGTCAGGTGAACAAATACTGAACAGACATGTCTGACGTTCTATTATGCTATGCTCTCAGAACAAGATTCCCTGAAGGTATATAGAAGTAAACAATACACAAAAAATGTAAATAAAAACTAAAAAATAAAAAAAGAAGATGGCAGCAGAGAAAAAACAAGATGGCAGCTGTTCTCAATCTATTCTCGATTCCAAAGGGATATTCTACAAGATGGATTCAGCAGAGGGAAGAAGTCTGACTTGTTCTAGTATGCTTTGTTCCTTGATAAAGATTCACTTGTACTGTTTCTTTGTCAGGTGAACAAATACAGAACAGAAAAATCTGACTTCTATTGTGCTATGCTCTCAGAACAATATTACCTGAAGGTAGATAGAAGTAAACAATACACAAAAAATGTATATAAAAACTAAAAAATAAAAAATGAAGATGGCAGCAGAGAAAAAACAAGATGGCGGCTGTCCCAATCTATTCTGGATTCCAAAGGGATATTCTACAAGATGGATTTAGCAGAGGGAAGAAGTCTGTTTTGCTCTGGTATGCTTTGTGCCTTGATAAAGATTCACTTGTACTCTTCTTTGTCAAGTGAACAAATGCTGAACAGACAAGTCTGACTTATGTTATGCTATGCTCTCACAACAAGATTCCCTGAAGGGATATAGAAGTAAACAATACACAAAAAATGTATATAAAAAATAAAAAATAAAAAAAGAAGATGGCAGCAGAGAAAAAATAAGATGGTGGCTGTTCACAATCTATTTTGGATTCCAAAGGGATATTCTACAAGAAGGATTCAGCAGAGGGAAGAAGTCTGTCTTGTTATAGTATGCTTTGTTCCTTGATAAAGATTCACCTGTAATGTGTCTTTGTCAGGTAAACAAATGCAGAACAAACAAGTCCGACTTTTATTATGCTATGCTCTCTGAACAAGATTCCCTGAAGGTGGCTAGAAATAGACAATACACAAAAAATGTTTATGAAAACTAAAAAATAAAAAAAAGAAGATGGCAGCAGAGAAAAAACAAGATGGCGGCTGTTCCCAATCTATTCTGGATTCCAATGGGATATTCTACAAGATGGACTCAGAAGAGGAAAGAAGTCTCTCTTGCTCTGGTATGCTTTGTGCTTTGATAAAGATTCACTTGTACTGTTTTTTGACAGGTGAACAAATGCAGAACAGACAAGTCTGACTTCTATTATGCTATGCTCTCAGAACAAGATTCCCTGAAGGTAGATAGAAGTAAACAATACACAAAAAATGTATATAAAAACTAAAAAATAAAAAAAGAAAATGGCAGCAGAGAAAAAACAAGATGGCAGCTGTTCCCAATCTATTCTGGATTCCAAAGGGATATTCTACAAGATGGATTCAGCAGAGGGAAGAAGTCTGACTTGTTCTAGTGTACTTTGTTCCTTGATAAAGATTCACCTGTACTGTTTCTTTGTCAGGTGAACAAATGCGGAACAAAAAAATCTGACTTCTTCTATTATGCTGTGCTCTCTGAACAAGATTCCCTGAAGGTACATAGAAGTAAACAATAAAAAAAAAAAAAAATGTATATAAAAACTAAAAAATAAAAAAAGAAGATGGCAGCAGAGAAAAAACAAGATGGCGGCTGTTCCCAATCTATTCTGGATTCCAAAGGGATATTCTACAAGATGGGCTAAGCAGAGGGAAGAAGTCAGTCTTGTTCTAGTATGCTTTGTTCCTTGATAAAGATTCACTTGTACTGTTTCTTTGTCAGGTGAACAAATGCAGAACAGACAAGCCTGACCTCTATTATGATATGCTCTCTGAACAAGATTCCCTGAAGATAGATAGAAGTAAACAATACACAAAAAATGTTTATAAAAAAAAAAATAAAAACAAGAAGATGGCAGCAGAGAAAAAACAAGATGGCAGCTGTTCCCAATCTATTCTGGATTCAAAAGGGATATTTTACAAAAAGGATTCAGCATAGGAAAGAAGTCTGACTTATTCTAGTATGCTTTGTTCCTTGATAAAGATTTACTTGTACTGTTTCTTTGTCAGGTGAACAAATACAGAACAGACAAGTCTGACTTCTATTATGCTATGCTCTCTGAACAAGATTCCCTGAAGGTAGATAGAAGTAAACAATACACAAAAAAATGTATATAAAAACTAAAAAATAAAAAAAAGAAGATGGCTGCAGAGAAAAAACAAGATGGCGGCTGTTCCCAATCTATTCTGGATTCCAAAGAGATATTCTACAAGATGGACTCAGCAGAGGGAAGAAGTCTTTCTTGCTCTGGAATGCTTTGTTCCTTGATAAAGATTCACTTGTACTGTTTCTTTGTCAGGTGAACAAATTCAGAACAGACAAGTCCGACTTCTATTATGCTATGCTCTCTGAACAAGATTCCCTGAAGGTAGATAGAAGTATACAATACACAAAAAATGTATATAAAAACTAAAAAATAAAAAAAAAGAAGATGGCAACAGAGAAAAAACAAGATGGCGGCTGTTCCCAATCTATTCTGTATTCAAAAGGGATATTTTACAAAAAGGATTCAGCATAGGAAAGAAGTCTGACTTATTCTAGTATGCTTTGTTCCTTGATAAAGATTTACTTGTACTGTTTCTTTGTCAGGTGAACAAATACAGAACAGACAAGTCTGACTTCTATTATGCTATGCTCTCAGAACAAGATTCCCTGAAGGTAGATAGAAGTAAACAATACACAAAAAAATGTATATAAAAACTAAAAAATAAAAAAAAAAAGAAGATGGCTGCAGAGAAAAAACAAGATGGCGGCTGTTCCCAATCTATTCTGTATTCCAAAGAGATATTCTACAAGATGGACTCAGCAGAGGGAAGAAGTCTTTCTTGCTCTGGAATGCTTTGTTCCTTGATAAAGATTCACTTGTACTGTTTCTTTGTCAGGTGAACAAATTCAGAACAGACAAGTCCGACTTCTATTATGCTATGCTCTCTGAACAAGATTCCCTGAAGGTAGACAGAAGTATACAATACACAAAAAATGTATATAAAAACTAAAAAATAAAAAAAAGAAGATGGCAACAGAGAAAAAACAAGATGGCGGCTGTTCCCAATCTATTCTGGATTCCAAAGGGATATTCTACAAGATGGACTTAGCAGAGGGAAGAAGTCTGACTTGTTATAGTATGCTTTGTTCCTTGATAAAGATTCACCTGTACTGTTTCTTTGTCAGGTGAACAAATGCAGAACAGACAAGTCCGACTTCTATTATGCTATGCTCTCTGAACAAGATTCCCTGAAGGTAGATAGAAGTAAACAATACACAAAAATGTTCATAAAAACTAAAAAATAAAAAAAAAGAAGATGGCAGCAGAGAAAAAACAAGATGGCGGCTGTTCCCAATCTATTCTGGATTCCAATGGGATATTCTACAAGATGGACTCAGCAGAGGGAAGAAGTCTGACTTGTTATAGTATGCTTTGTTCCTTGATAAAGATTCACCTGAACTGTTTCTTTGTCAGGTGAACAAATGCAGAACAGACAAGTCCGACTTCTATTGTGCTATGCTCTCTAAACATGATTCCCTGAAGGTAGATAGAAGTAAACAATACACAAAAAATGTATATAAAAACTAAAAAATAAAAAAAAGAAGATGGCAACAGAGAAAAAACAAGATGGCGGCTATTCCCAATCTATTCTGGATTCCTTAGGGATATTCTACAAGATGGATTCAGCACAGGAAAGAAGTCTGACTTGTTCTAGTATGCTTTGTGCCTTGATAAAGATTCACTTGTACTGTTTCTTTGTCAGGTGAACAAATGCAGAACAGACAAGTCTGACTTCTATTATGCTATGCTCTCTGAACAAGATTCCCTGAAGGTAGATAGAAGTAAACAATACACAAAAAATGTATATAAAAACTAAAAAATAAAAAAAAGAAGATGGCAGCAGAGAAAAAACAAGATGGCGGCTGTTCCCAATCTATTCTGGATTCCATAGGGATATTCTACAAGATGGATTCAGCAGATGGAAGAAGTCTGACTTGTTCTAGTATACTTTGTTCCTTGATAAAGATTCACCTGAACTGTTTCTTTGTCAGGTGAACAAATGCAGAACAGACAAGTCCGACTTCTATTGTGCTATGCTCTCTAAACATGATTCCCTGAAGGTAGATAGAAGTAAACAATACACAAAAAATGTATATAAAAACTAAAAAATAAAAAAAAGAAGATGGCAACAGAGAAAAAACAAGATGGCGGCTATTCCCAATCTATTCTGGATTCCTTAGGGATATTCTACAAGATGGATTCAGCACAGGAAAGAAGTCTGACTTGTTCTAGTATGCTTTGTGCCTTGATAAAGATTCACTTGTACTGTTTCTTTGTCAGGTGAACAAATGCAGAACAGACAAGTCTGACTTCTATTATGCTATGCTCTCTGAACAAGATTCCCTGAAGGTAGATAGAAGTAAACAATACACAAAAAATGTATATAAAAACTAAAAAATAAAAAAAAGAAGATGGCAGCAGAGAAAAAACAAGATGGCGGCTGTTCCCAATCTATTCTGGATTCCATAGGGATATTCTACAAGATGGATTCAGCAGAGGGAAGAAGTCTGACTTGTTCTAGTATACTTTGTTCCTTGATAAAGATTCACCTGTACTGTTTCTCTGTCAGGTGAACAAATGCAGAACAGACAAGTCCGACTTCTATTATGCTACGCTCTCTGAACAAGATTCCCTGAAGGTAGATAGAAGTAAACAATACAAAAAAAAAAAAATCATATAAAAACTAAAAAATAAAAAAAAGAAGATGGCAGCAGAGAAAAAACAAGATGGCGGCTGTTCTCAATCTATTCTCGATTCCAAAAAGATATTCTACAAGATGGACTCAGCAGAGTGAAGAAGTCTCTCTTGCTCTGGAATGCTTTGTGCCTTGATAAAGATTCACTTGTACTGTTTCTTTGTCAAGTGAACAAATGCAGAATAGACAAGTCTGACTTCTATTATGCTATGCTCTCTGAACAAGATTCCCTGAAGGTAGATAGAAGTAAACAATACACAAAAAATGTATATAAAAACTAAAAAATAAAAAAAAGAAGATGGCAACAGAGAAAAAACAAGATGGCGGCTATTCCCAATCTATTCTGGATTCCTTAGGGATATTCTACAAGATGGATTCAGCACAGGAAAGAAGTCTGACTTGTTCTAGTATGCTTTGTGCCTTGATAAAGATTCACTTGTACTGTTTCTTTGTCAGGTGAACAAATGCAGAACAGACAAGTCCGACTTCTATTATGCTATGCTCTCTGAACAAGATTCCCTGAAGGTAGATAGAAGTAAACAATACACAAAAAATTTATATAAAAAATAAAAAATAAAAAAAAGAAGATGGCAGCAGAGAAAAAACAAGATGGCGGCTGTTCCCAATCTATTCTGGATTCCAAAGGGATATTCTACAAGATGGATTCAGCTGAGGGAAGAAGTCTGACTTGTTCTAGTATGCTTTGTGCTTTGATAAAGATTCACTTGTACTGTTTCTTCGTCAGGTGAACAAATGCAGAACAGACAAGTCCGACTACTATTATGATATGCTCTCTGAACAAGATTCCCTGACGGTAGATAGAAGTAAACAATACACAAAAAATGTATATAAAAACTAAAAAATAAAAAATAAAAAAAGATGGCAGCAGAGAAAAAACAAGATGGCGGCTGTTCCCAATCTATTCTGGATTCCAAAGGGATATTCTACAAGATGGACTCAGCAGAGGGAAGACGTCTGACTTGTTCTAGTATGATTTGTTCCTTGATAAAGATTCACTTGTACTGTTTCTTTATCAGGTGAACAAATGCAGAACAGACAAGTCCGACTTCTATTATGCTATGCTCTCTGAACAAGATTCCCTGAATGCATGATAACGAAATCCCTATTGGAAATAGAAGATCAACCATTTGGTGATATACAGAGAAATATATTAGAAAAGCATATAAAATCAATGAAAATTAAAAACCGAAGAGCGTTTGAAGACCTAACAAGAAAAAGGAGACATTTTGAAGCCTCAATACCAACGGATTGGAAAGACACACTTCGAGGTTTCTGCTATGAAGAAATGAACGAAAAAGTGTATAGAAAACTCAAACAAAAGCATGACACGAAACTCAATGCATTGATAGAAAGTAGCCCGTGGACTACAAACGTTAATCCAGAATGTGTGGTTAATCTGTCAAATAAAATTCTAGATAAAAATGTGAAGTGTGCCTTGGGATACGGTTTAAATTTCTCGATGTCATCAAGTGCAGTGAATAGTGTAGAAATTACAAATGGAGTGTGTAACCTGGAAAAATTCAGTGATATTTCTGTAGAAGAAGTAAATATGATTAAGGGTATTATATACAGCAATATGAAAAAACCAGT
>NC_090735.1:160087259-160094759 GCF_036898095.1 Palaemon carinicauda | reverse complement strand
AAATCCTCATTTTTACAATAAGAAGAAACAGCCAAACGTCAATATAGTTCAGAGTCCGAAACAAACAAACAATTCTTCGAATAACGCTGAGCCTGGGTCGTCAAACCAGACCTCGCAAGGTCAGACTAATTTTCAGAATGTGCAGAGCAAAGCAAATACCACATAATTAACTCCAGTGGGGAAGAGAGTGATGTTGGGTCAAGGTCGTTCATGTCAACATCAATAGTATTGAATAATCAATTTAATGTTTTATCAGATCATTGTGGGGCAATGGATTTTCCTATGAAACACACGGCCGAATTAAGTAAAACAGTGCATGCTCCCGTAGATTTGCAACGAATTCATACAATAAAAAGCCAAAATGAGTTACGACCAACATTATATGATGTAAATTTAGAACACAAATCCTTTACGTTATTTTTTTACTCTGGTAGTCCACGTAATATCATGGATTTGAGGACACATCATTTGTTGTTTTCGAACTTTCCGATAGAAAAATCCGGAGTGAGACTCTCGGGTATAGGAAATAATGAATTAAATGTCATAGGCATAACTCATGTTCAATTCAAAGTCGGTAAACGCACGTTTGCCGATACATTTGTTGTTGTACAAAACATTGATATGTATCCAGCTGTAATTATAGGATACCCATCTATGGGAAATCAAAACATTATCTTAGCCCCTGCCAAGCATGGCGTGTATATCAGAGGAAAATTCTATAAGTCTTCTAATACCTTAAAATCAGTTTTGGATAAAAAGGAGACGACAAATGTAACCGTAATGTACGTTGAAGAACCAATAACTTGTCTCACTAATAAAGAAATAATATACGCGACCCAGCAGAATTCTCGTTCACCCGTGATATCATCTTGCACGCAATCTATCAAGCCAAACGTACCTTCGAATTTAATAGTGCAAATAAAGAAAACATTACCGGGATCTGAAATATTAATCCTTTCCGACACTTTGAAAACTAACGGATTGTCTGTCACACAAGCTATTTATACAGTAGGCTCACATCAACAATGTAATATTGAAGTCTGTAATCATTTAAATAATACTTTAGTAATTCACAAAAATCAACATATCTTGGATGTAGAAGTTTATAAACATCGTATTCTTACCGTTGCTGAAATCAATCACGCTCAATCAGTTGCGGATGAATCCCTTTTGCAATCTATTAAAAATAAAATCAATAAGGACATTCAAGACGAAGAAATTCAGCAGAAAATTTTTGGACTTTTAACTAAATATCATGATGTTTTTTCCACTACGGATGGATCCTTAGGAAAAACAGATGTGATCGAGCATCAAATAAGGTTAAAGGACAAGCAGAAAATTATCTATGTACCCTCGTACAGACTCCCTATGAAATTCCAGAATGAAATAAATGATGAAGTAGGTAAAATGCCAGAAGAAGGAGTCATTAGGAAATCAAACAGCCCTTATAATTTTCCATTAATAGTTGTACCGAAAAAAGATCGAACATGGCGTATCTGCGTAGACTTCCGTCGTCCAAACGAGGAGACAATCCCTGATCGATTCCCAGTGCCATGTACTGACGATATTTTGTCTTTGTTAGGTCAGAATAAATATTTTACCAGTTTGGACTTACTTAAAGGCTTTCACCAGATATCATTAGAAGAAGATAGTATCCCATACACAGCCTTCAGCACAGCCAGGGGACATTATGAATTTTTACGGATGCCTTTTGGTTTACGTTGTGCTCCCATAACATTTACAAGAATGATTAACATAGTGTTTGGAGACTTGTTAGGGGATATATTGCATGCCTATATGGACGATCTTGTAATCTTTTCCAACACCTTAGAAGAACATCTACGTAAGTTAGAACTAGTACCACACAGATTAACACAACATAACTTAAGGGTAAAGATTAGTAAGTGTGAATTTTTCAAAACAGAATTAATATATTTGGGTTTCATGGTGTCAAGCCAAGGTCTTAAAGTAGTCCATGATAAGGTGTCGGCTATACGTAATTTTCCCATACCTACTAATGTCAAGGGAATACAGCAATTTCTGGGTTGTAGTGGATATTACAGGCGTTTTATACGCAACTATTCAATAATAGCCGCTCCTTTAACTGATCTTACGAAGAAGGGCGTAGATTTCATATGGTCTGAGCATCATCAACAGGCGTTTAATACCTTGAAAGATGAACTGTGTAGTTCTCCTATCTTAAAATTTCCTGACTTCGGTAAGGAATTCTTCATTGCAACAGACGCCTCAGACTTAGGAGTAGGAGGGGTATTGCTTCAGCAATATGATAAACAAGTTTTCCCGATAGCTTTTTATTCTCAAAAACTGAGAACTTCCGAAAGTAAGTATGCAGTAACAGACAAGGAAGGGCTAGCTATTGTTAATTCACTAGTGCATTTTAAGTTCATAATATACGGTTATCCCGTTAAGGTTCTTACTGACCATAAACCACTAACCGAGTTCTTTAAAGGCTTCAACCACAGCCCTAAACGAACTCGGTGGCATTTGATCATTCAAGATTTTGGCGCAAGAATCGGGTATTTACCTGGGAAAGCAAATATCATTGCGGATGCATTATCACGCAACCCCGTGTCATCTTGTACGGAGCATTTAGCTGAATTAATAGATATATCAACATCCATGCCTATTGTTAAAACGATATCTGAACAAGAAGATTTAGGCAGGAGCGCTGAATTATTACGGACTGAGCAAAGAAAAGATCAGAAAATAGAAACAAATATAAATGCTTTGAAAGCCAATCATAAGGAAAAGGGATATATAAAGTATAAGGAGCAGAATTATATAATCAAAGATAATATTCTGTGTAGGACCGTGACAAGGAAAACCCGCAATACACCATATGTAACTAATGACCAGGTAGTGGTACCAATCTCACTTATTTCCACTGTCCTGAATTGGTTGCATGCAAATTCATTACATGGATACCCGGGGTTCTCATTAATGTCACAGAAAGCCAAATCATTGTTTTATTGGCATACAATGCTTACAGATATAAATAAACACATAGCTAATTGTCGCACATGTCAGGAAAACAAAGGGCATACGAAAACACCTGTCAGCCTAGGGGCTTATCCCGTGCCCAATCAACCCTTTGAAAGAATACATTTAGATTTGTTAACAGGATTTTACGAGTCAGACAGAGGAAATAAGCACCTCTTAGTAATTGTAGATGCTTTAACTCGATATACAGAACTAATAGCGCTTAAAACTAAAACTGTGATTGAATGCGCTAGGAAGTTTTACGTGTTACATTTGTAAACATGGAATTCCACACATGATAATCTCAGACTCGGGTGGAGAATTTAATAATCACTTTCTTACCTCATTGTGTGAATTCCTTAGCATAAAGAAAATAAATACCATGATATATCACCCAGAGTCGAATGGGCTAGTGGAAAGAGCAAATAGGAAGGTTTTAAATATATTAAGAGTAACACTAGGGGGATCAGACCCCAACTGGGATATTGCAATACCTGCGGTACTGAGTACTCTGAATCATTCATATCATATATCAATTAAAATGTCACCGCATGAAGCATTGTATGGTACCCCAGTTAGAACGCCTTTCCATGCATTAACGCCTACAACTAATCTATCAAATCCTTTAAAAGAATGTATAAATGCAAGCAAAAGTCGATATGATATCCTTCGAAAGAATTTAGAAGAATCACAAATCATAATGAAAAGGAATCATGATAAAATAGCGAAGCCAACTAAAACATATACCGTGGGTGATAATGTATACATACAGGTAAATGTACGTAAAGGACTCAATTATAAACTAACACCTAAGTTTGAAGACCCATTTAACATTTCGGAAACATCAACAGCCAATAGGTTTAGAGTTCAAAACGTATCCCAACCAACGGATGAGAGAATAGTACCATTGGCTCACATAAAAAAAAAAAAAAAAAAAAAAAAAAAAGAGGGAAAGAAGTGAGGGAAAGATTTTTATTTGTATAATTAAAAGTTTTCTTCTTAATACTGGAGTAATTACATATATTTTTCTCGTTACAGGTTTCCAAGATGAATTTTTTGTTATTGAGAGTGATATTGTTCGCTCAGACATTTTTCTCGTGTGGGACGAGCTCTAAAACTAAAAGTATAGATTTTAAATATGGCACTATAGTTGAAAGACAAGAAGACGTTTTTATTACATCAAGCAACGTAGTTGTAGAAGTGCATATGCAAGCAATTTTTCTTCCAGAGAATGATGTCACTAGCTTAAAAAGCACCATTTCAAGGTTTGCTGTCTCATTAGATGAGTTACATAGAACACATTTTCATTCGACTACAGAGAGTTCCCTTGGATCGACACTAAAAGTTGCAGAGATGCTATCTGATGACTTGCAAAATAAGACTTACGAGACAGAATCTTTGGCTCGTGACCTTTTGATGTGGACTGTAGGACACGAACATAAAGAAAGACGAAACCCGTTTATTTTTTCTGCATTAAACATCTTTGGGTCTATTGCAAGTTTAGGTTTAGGAATTTCCAATCGTCTTAAGATTAGTAATCAAAATAAGAAAATTTAGTTCTTGACTCATGAAGATGAATTGATTATGTCAGAACTAAGGAATCAGTTAGCTTCAATCAATCAAATTATGGATTTAGTAAATGAACATTCAAGTAATATCAGTCAGATTATGGAAGTACAGGATTTGTTGGCAACGTTAACGTATTATGATTCAAAAATAGATCACATACATAACAGAATTGCACATTTCATTGAGAAATCAAAAGATTATGAAGAAGCTATCACGTTAGCAACTAAAGGTGTACTGTCGCCCCATTTGTTGCCAATAAAATACTTAATGTTAGTTCTGGAGAACGGACGGGAGAAACTAGGCTATGTTCCTTTGTTAGACGCACGTAGGTTAGAATTTTATTACAGCCTAATTACAGTAAGCGTTGAAAATAACAAGATTATGATTACAATTCCCTTTGATTCTTCTGATGCCTGGCAATCTTACAGGATATCACCATTTCCGACTTTCATGACGAATCACTCAAATCCAGTAATATCCAGTTTGACAGGACACGTATTGATTTCCCCAGACAAGGAAACATATACGGTCATTAAAGACTTAAATCAATTAACTCACTGTTCAGACGCAATGGATAGAAAAATATGTACAGCTGACTCATTTGAATTCCATAAAAACTTAATGGATTCATACGAGTTAGGTATAGTGCTAGACGGTGCTCTCTCCCATACAAGTGAAAATTGTCTGGATAAGCTTTATCCCTTTGACAATAATGAGTTCAATTGCAGACTGAACAACGGCTCGTGGATACGATACGACAAGGACGGCTTCAATGTATCATGCCCGGACGGATCCACGTCCTATGCCAAAATCTTCGTTGCAGCAGATGGTTGTATCGGGACATCCCTAATTCCATGGTGACCGGGATTAAGACCATCATCAGAGAACGAGCCTACTTCGCGAACTTCACGTGGACGACTACAATGCCATCACTACCTCTCCCATACAACAAACAGGTAGCCAAGCGGTTGATGAAATTGACCGAGATGGACCACCTGTCACCGACTTATAAGGAATTTCTTCACCCCATACTACTAGCAGGACCAGTTGTGACGGTGATGATATTTATCGCCGTTAACATCCTTGTTTGGCGTAGGTTAAGGAACAGTTTGCAGCTAAAACAGAACGTTTTGCCATGTCCAGACAAAACTCCTTATTTAATTCAGTTTAAAGCCGTTTGAAAGTGGCCACTTCATTCGCTAAAAGGAGTAAAATTGTCTGGGAATAGCGTATGTACGAAAAGCAGTTAGTACGCTAGTAATATGTAATTGAAGAGACTATAGAACATTTGCATTGTTAAAAATACATTTACAAAACATTTAAAAAATAAATCCTTTTTTTCTCTCGGCATTTAATAAAATACATAAGCCGGAATGTTAAAAGAAAAGAGAAAAAAAAATAAAAAATAACAGAATCTATGGGCATCTAATAAAATATATAAGCCCTATATATAAATATATATATATATATATATATATATGTACGAAACCGTGGTACGTTTACGTACCAGGAATTCGTGTTTGTGCACTAAAATTGAATCTTTACCAAGGTATCAAATATTTTTATTAATTACCGTATTGTGTTAATCTATGTTTCTGACAAAGGTAACAATTATTCTTTAACAAGTTACCGAATCATATGTATATCAGTATTTTTTTTTGGTACCATATAATCATTTGCTAGCAATGTACCATATATGTGATCTGTATTTATCATGCATTTTTTTCTTTGCTTTGGTAATATCTTTTCATATGCATTATTGTTATTATTTTTTTTAATGTGCCTATTTGGACATTCGTCCTCATTTGCTTATGGCTAAAGTTAAACAAAGAATAATACATATATCCAGTCACACTCCTAGTAAACATATTTTGGCGTGTTGTTAAATTTAAAAAAAAAAAAAAATTGAGATAGCTGGCCGAGCTGATGTAATAGTTAGTTATTACATGTTTAAAACACATGACGTAATATGTCATTGTGGAAGAAGAAGCTAGCGTGAGATTTGCTGTAGTCAGACAAAATCATAACATGATGCATTTTGCATCTCTCAGCAATGTAACATTTTTATGAAGCATAAACACAAATGCATACCGTGTGAAAGATTGTGTCGCTACCAGATGCAGGTGTCTTCCTCGACTAATGTAAAGTTTATATATTGTGTTTAAATGCTGAGATAACTAAATGTACGATATCTGTGATATCGATATTTTAGGCAGTTCTTATCTATATTTCACCTGAATTGGTCATCCGACCAAACCAGCTATACTCCTGTGATGGAGATGTTAACACTGTAGAGAATAAACCATTTTAAAGTTAACATGCTTGACTTTATTTCAAGACTCAACATCTCAAACAACACATACTCAATGTGTGTTAATAACAGTAGCACACTTATATATATATATATATATATATATATATATATATATATATATATATATATATATATATATATACTATATATATATATATATATATATATATATATATATGTGTGTGTGTGTGTGTGTGTGCTTTGTGTATTTGTAGTGAATACTCGAGAGACAAATGATACCACAGTATGAAATATGGCAACTCGATTTGTAATATTTTAAAGAGTTCGCTGCGGTTGGACAAGGCTCCGCCTATTTCCTTGAATGCAGTAAGAAGACCAACTCTTTCTTTGTTTTGTCATGGTAACACTAGAGACCTCTGACGAATGATTCCCCTTGAGTGTCGGTGGACTTTTGAATCTAAGTGTACCTTAACCTAGTTTATTTTAAAAAAATTATACAAAAATAAATTATATACAATAATTACAATGAGTACAGGTAATGGGAAGCACAGCGACTTAAAAGATCATAGCATAAATTCAGATAATATTACAATAACAAACAGAAAACTTAACGTTCAAACAAAGGTTAAATAAAATAAGCAATATTCATTAAAAAA
>NC_090735.1:159949759-159957259 GCF_036898095.1 Palaemon carinicauda | reverse complement strand
TAATGTCCGCATGTCTTTTCCAAGATATGATTGTGTCACTGAGTTAGCTGTGGTGGATAGTCTACCTATCCCGGGTATTGATGGTATCGTGGGAAATTATATACTGGATAGTGAAGGACGGGAGCTGTTCCCAATATTATCAGTAAATACTAGTCCCATGCCTGTAATGACTCGGTCCGCAGCAAAAGCTGCTAATTTACTTGATGTGGAGAGCGATGATGACTTAATGTTAAGTAGTGTAGAGTTAGATGTTTTAAGGCCCGGGCCAGTAGAGAGTAGTTGTAGTGATGTAGTTAATATAAAACTTGATTGGGACAGAGTTTCTTTTATTAAAGGTCAAAAAGATGAATTTAATTTTAATTTGGGCGATGTTGAGGACTTGACTAAACCTATGTTTGGAGTTGTAAAGGGCTTATTATATAGGTTTAGTCGTCCCACATCTAATAATTTGAATAAAACTGGTCAGGTGGAACAGATTATGGTACTTTCTCAATTCAGAAATTCTGTTTTGGAGTTAGCTCGTACTAATTTTTTGTCAGGTCATTTGGGTGTGTTAAAAACTTTTCATAGCCCGGCTAGGTATTTTTGGTGGCCTGGAGTGTGAAGCAGTTTATCAGAGTGTGAGACTTGTCAGGTTATGGGTAAACCTAATCAGGGGATCCCTAAAGCCCCGTTGTATCCCATACCTGCTATAGGTGATCCATTTTCTGAGTTAGTAATTGATGTGGTAGGTCCCTTAACCAAAACTAAAACAGGTTACGTATATTTACTAACTATCATAGATAGAGCCTCTCGCTTTCTTGAAGCTATACCTATGAGGCATATTACTTCCAAAGTTGTCTTTGAAAAATTAATGGATTTCTTTTCCAGGTATGGTCTCCCTCGTGTAATTCAGACCGACTGCGGGATGAATTTCACGAGTAAGGTATTTAGGGGTAAGAGCGCTGAACTGGCCATTCAGCATGTTACCAGCGTACATTATCACCCGAAGAGTCAAGGGGTGGTGGAAAGGTTCCACCAAACCCCCAAGTCTGTCCTGAAGAAACATTGTTATGATCATGATAGTGATGGGGACAAAGCACTCCCTTTTGCCATCTTTGCTATCAGGAATCGCCCTAACTCTTCCACTGGTGTAGCTCCTTTCGAGTTGGTATTTGGGCACAAGGTTCGTGGACCATTGGAAATTGTTTTTGAAATGCTCAAATCCAACCGGAAGGAGGAAATAAATGTTAAAAGGTTTATGGAAGATTTGAAGGGATGAATGGTTAGTGCCTGGAAGTTTGCCAGGGAAAATTTGGAACGGCCCCAGGCAGTAATGAAGAACAACTTTCACAAGAAGGTAAAGGCACGTTCATTTGAATCTGGGGAGTTGGTTTTTGTGCTGATTATGGACCCAGATAGTTTTCTCGAATCAAGATGTAAGGGCCCTTGGAAGGTTTTGAGGAAACTATCAGAGGTTATCTATGAAATTGAGGCTTCTTGTTCAAGCCGTAAATGTAGAATATTTCATGTTAATTGTCTGAAACTTTATATTGGTAAGAAAGGTGATCCATTAGCGATAGTGTCCGAGCCTGTGTCTGTGGTATTGGATGTGCTTCCCAAGGACTCTGACGAGTTAGGTTGTTAGTTTCCTTCGGATGCATTGGGTGAAAATATGCAAAATTTGGAGGTGTTAAAAGGTAATTTAGATCATTTAGATTTTAAAAAACGGGAGGATGGGCTTAATTTAATTTATTCCTTTTCAGATCTTTTTCAGGATGCTCCAGGTAGGACAAATATTCTAAGTCATGACGTTGATGTAGGTGATGCTTCCCCTGTGAAGCAGAGTCTTTACCGGCTGAACCCAGTAAAATGGGATTTGGTCAGTAAAGAGATAGAGTATATGTTGAAACAACCTTATTCAACCATCTGTAAGTCCCTGGAGTTCTCATATTGTATTAGTGAAGAAAGCAGACGGTATGTTCCGCATGTCTTTGGAGTACTGTAAAGTGAACATCAATACGAAAAATGAATCTTCTCCTCTCCCTCATATTGATGATTGTCTGGATCGTATTGGTTCTGCCAAATTCATTACTAAGCTGGATCTTTTAAAGGGTTATTGGCAGGTTCCATTGTCCGACCGAGCTCGTTAAATATCCGCATTTGTCACTCCGTTTGGCCTATACGAGTGTAAGGTTATGCCTTTAGGAATGAAAAATGCTGCATGCACTCTTCAAAGTGGTTTGGAAGTAGAGGAAATTTATATTGATGACTTGGTAGTATATAGTAATGATTGAGATACCCACGTATTAAGGGTACGTAAGGTTTTTGAAGCCTTTAGGTCTGCAGGGTTAGTTGTTAATTTGGCTAAGTGAGAATTGCGTCAGGCCAAGGTTTGTTATTTGGGTGACGAGGTTGGTTTAGGTCAGGTGACTCCAAAACAAGCTAACCTCGAGGCAATTATAAATTTGAAAAAGCCTGGTGTGGAGGATTAATGTTTATCTATTTTTATTCTTTGTTTTTTGCCAAATCCTGAGAGAGAGAGAGAGAGAGAGAGAGAGAGAGAGAGAGAGAGAGAGAGAGAGAGAGAGAGAGAGAGAGAGAGAGAGAGAGAGAGAGTAGTTAGTGTATCGATTGTTTGTTGTGAGAGAGACTGTTGGTATAAATGAGGTTGTTTGTTTACTTTTAGCTAGGTTAGGGGAATGGTAAATGTTTCGGAGCGAATGCTTTTTTTGATTGACTGCAACGTGAGGCAGGTGTGTGCACGCTGGATTTTAGATATTTATTTTATTCGACCAGGGTTGGAAGCAATTGTTTATTTTTGAGTAAGTAGAGTTTTGTTTATATTTGCTTGTAGTGATTGTGAATGATAGAAACAGTTTATTATTTATCTTTGATTATAGTGCGATAGTTTAGTTAGCTAGGAGTGTTCATAAGTGTTTTTATTTTTATTTGCAGAACCGTACTTCCTCTCTTATCTTACCACTACTGTGGAAGACATTTGTAGCTACCCTCTCCAGCTGTGATTGATATAGGTATTGACGATGTGGACTGGTTAAGGACTTGGATTAGATTATACTTCGAAATACATAGCAGTTAGTTGACGAGGGTTGCGGTAAACGGAAATAATTTGGAATGTACTTTGGATGATGATGACATTCACTGCCTTAATCGATTGAAAGTGTATGCAGATTATCAGGAAATGGTCCGGCTGCCACAGAGTTGCCAAAGGCTGTGAAAGACTGAGACCTCGTGTGGACGATAGTGTCCGCTCCCAAACATATTGAAGTGTTTATTTGTGTGTTTTTTTTAAATATTTGGACAGTTTCCGTGTCCACAAACGGACCGTTATAAATATTTTACAGACTGAGTTCTATGATTTTCTTTTTTTTTTGTGGTTTAGTCTTAAGTTTATTATTATGTTTAGTTTATAAGAAATAGTTTAAGTGTGATTAATTTGGTTATTATATATATAGTGTTAAGTTTTGATTAGTTTTAAGTGTTTATTTTGATTGTGGATAGTTTATGATTTATTTTAGTTTAAGAAATATAGTTTTAAGGATATATTTTGTTTTCGCTTCCCTTCAGTCTAAGAGTCCAGTTTATGATAAAGTAAGGGGAAAGTTTGTGCAGAGGAGACATTTGTTTGTTAGAGTGATCAAGGGTGTGGGGGTTGCTTTTGTGTGCATCCCGCCACATTATTTTGGCGCCCGAACAGGGACTGCCGAGGTGGGATTGATAACTGGACTCTTAGACGAAGGACTGATAGGTTACGAAATTAGATTTAAGACTGAAGAAAATGGAAGATCAGAACAAGTTATTAAGTGGTTAAAGAACGGGAGCAAAAGTTGATAGTTGAGAAAGAGAGGTTGCTAGTAGAGAATAAGGGGTTAAAGTTTGAGAATGAGGAGATGCATAGGAAACTGAGGGAAATTCAGGGAACTGTAGAGAGAGTGGAAGAGGGTGCTGAGATAATGATGCGTGAGAATGAGGAACGAATGGAAGCTATGATGGGGCAAGTTATTAAGAGAGGAATTGCGGTTGGTTAAAGAACGGGAGCAAAAGTTGATAGTTGAGAAAGAGAGGTTGCTAGTAGAGAATAAGGGGTTAAAGTTTGAGAATGAGGAGATGCATAGGAAACTGAGGGAAATTCAGGGAACTGTAGAGAGAGTGGAAGAGGGTGCTGAGATAATGATGCGTGAGAATGAGGAACGAATGGAAGCTATGATGGGGCAAGTTATTAAGGGAGGAATTGCGGTTGGTTAAAGAACGGGAGCAAAAGTTGATAGTTGAGAAAGAGAGGTTGCTAGTAGAGAATAAGGGGTTAAAGTTTGAGAATGAGGAGATGCATAGGAAACTGAGGGAAATTCAGGGAACTGTAGTGAGAGTGGAAGAGGGTGCTGAGATAATGATGCGTGAGAATGAGGAACGAATGGAAGCTATGATGGGGCAAGTAATGGGAATGATGAAAATTTTCATGGGTGAAGGTGCATTCAGAGGAGTGGCCTCTGCTACAGGTAAAGGGTTGCTGGTGGAAGAAAAGCTTAAAGTAAGTGATAATGGTAAAGGAAGTGATAGTGATAGTAATAGTGATAGTGAAGTTAAAGGGACTAGGCATAGTAAGGATGAACAGAAATGTGATAGGAAGAATGAGAAGAAAGGTAAAAGTAATATGAAGATGGAAAAGAAGAAAGGTCAGGATGAGAGCGAGGATGATCGTGAATAGGTGAAAGTGGTGAGTAATAAAAGGGCTAGGAAAAATATAGTCAAGGATAGGAGTATGAGTGTGGAATTAGATTCCTTATATTCTAGCGAGGAAGTAGGAAACAAGAAGGAAGGTAGCAGTGATGATAGCAGTGAGAATGAACGTGATGTGTGTAAGACTGTGTTTATGAGAGAGGTACCTCTGTGTGAAAGGTTCAATAAGCATAGTATTAGGGATGTACACGAATTTTTCAAGGAGTATGAGAGGTATTGTCAAGATAAGTATGGTGATAGTAAGAGAGTTTGGGCTAGGGAGTTAGGAGAATATTTGACTGGGTATTTGTTGACGATGTATGGTATGATAATGAGTGTAGGTGACGTTGATTATGAACGTGTGAAAAAGAGAATAATTGAGCAGGTAAAACGTATAAAAGGGAGTGTTAGGTATAAGCATAAAAATGATTTTGATGAGGTACGGATGGATGCAGGAGAAGCTATATCAATGTATGTATGTAGGTTGGAAACGTTAGCTAGGAAGAAGTATGGGGATGAAAGCATAAATGAGAATAAGGAGCTAATGAGGAAGTTTTTGGCGACCATACCTGAGAATGTGAGTGAATTTATTGACTTGAAACGTAAGGAAAAGATGAGGTGGACGAAAGAAAGATTGACATGGGATGATATTTTAGAGATAGTTGAGGATTACGAGTTAGATAGATGTATGAAAGAAAGTAAATCTGTGAGTGTAAGAAGTGGAATGGAGGAAAGTGTGCCAGAATTTGTTAGTTTTAGAGATGCTGTTATGAGAGGACCGATGAGGGTAGCTGATAGTGTAGTAGATAGGAGTGTTAGGACGAGTAATGTGGGAATACCTGTAAGGACAAATGAAGGGTTTAGGCAAGGGAATCAGGTTTGGAGGGATAGGAGTGCTAGTGTGCAGCGAGATAGGTCAGGCAGTTGTGTCCGTGAAGAGAAGTGTTATAGGTGTGTGAAAGTAGGGCATAAAAAGAATGAGTGTAGATGGGCGTTAGGAGCATGTTTCGGGTGTGGAGAGACAGGGCATCGTATTAGTGAATGTAAGAAAGAGAAAGGGGTTAAATGTTATCAGTGTGGTATGACTGGGCACATAGCGAGTGGATGTCGCAGTAATCGTACAAATGTGATTTGCGGCAATTGTGGTAAGGATGGTCATTATGCTAGAATGTGCAAGGAGCCGCGGGGTAAGTGCACTGAATGTGGTGCAGATGGGCATATAGCTAGGGTATGTAGGAAGAAGGGATTAAGACAGCCAGGATGTTCGGGAAACTGGAGTGTAAGAGGGTTCAGCTGGGTGAGTCCTCGAGTGTGTGCGGAGTGAATGTGATGCATGTTCGTGAAGGTTTACTACATGAAGACGTGATGGGTGAAAGAGCTTATGACTGCATGAGTGCAAAAGTAAATTTTAATGGAATAGAGCTAGTTGGTTTGATTGATACTGGTTGTGGTGTCAATTTAATGTTTAGGATGAGTACTGACCATCAGCCCCTAGTGTACATGATTAGGAAAGAATCTGTGAATGCTAGGGTTGCGAGGACAATAGAGGATTTGAATGAATTTGACTTTAAGCTAGAATATGTACCTGGGAGTAAGACCGTGATAGCAGATGCCATTTCTTTCGATACTTCATTCCTAACACTCATTCTAAGCTCTTCTACACTAGCAGGTATATCCCTATTCAAACCCTTCAATTTAAACTTATTCAACCCACACAAAATACATTTATACACCATGCCATCCCCTTCAAATCTTTATACCACCACTAAATCTTCGGGCAACCTTTCAAAATTACTGTCATTCTCACTACTATCTTCTATCTTACCATGCATTCTTGACATCGCATCTGCTATCACGTTCTTACTCCCAGGTACATATTCTAGCTTAAAGTCAAATTCATCCAAATCCACTATTGTCCTTGCAACCCTAGCATTTGCAGACTCTTTTCTAATCATGTACACTAGGAGCTGATGGTCTGTACGCACAATACATTTCACACCATACAAAAATACCTTCAACGCTTTCACGCAAAACCTTATCGCAGGCAACTCCCTTTCAATCGTGGAATACTTTCGCTCGGCATTATTAAATGCTTTACTTACATACGCTATCACTCTCAACTGTTCATCTCCATTTATTCTTTGCATTTGAACCAAGCAACCACCCATACTAATCCCACTAGCATCCGTATATAACTCTAGCATACTCGCATGCTCACTACAGTCGGGAAAGGCCAAAGTGACGTCTCTCGCAGCCTCTTCTTTCAACTTTTCAAATGCTTCAATCATATGCTCATCCCATTTCAGTCTCATACTATTTCGCTTACCTGTCCACTCATTCAAAGGCTTCCCTATTCCCGAACAATCTCTGACAAACTTCCGACCAAATTCAATCAACCCAAGAAAACCTCTCAACTCACGCACCGTACGAGGACGTGGAAATTCTCTCACCTTACTCACAAACTTATCACTCTTCCTTATACCTAATTCACTCACCACATGCCCAAGAAATTCCACCTCCCCGGCCAACCATGTACACTTTTCAAGCTTAACTTTCACACCAACTTCTATCAACCGTTCTAATAGTGCTTCAAGCAACTGCATGTGTTCCTCAACAGTCTCACTAGAAATCAAAATATCATCTATAAAAACAGTCACCTTCTGTCGATCAAACCCAGCCAAAACAACATTCATCGGCCTCTGGAAGGCAGCAGGCGCATTAGCAAGGCCAAAACTTAATCTTCTAAACTGATAGTGACAGTTACTACTTGAAAATGCCGTAATG
>NC_090735.1:159808580-159816080 GCF_036898095.1 Palaemon carinicauda | reverse complement strand
CCTAACTAAACCAGGATTCACCAAATTCTCCAGCCAGTGTCAAGACGTCTGAGTTCATCACTAAGTGTTAATGTAGAAACCACGCTTTTGTTTTTGACTGCTTGTAAGTGCCTGTTCAAACCCCTTTTTATGTCTAGTAAAGAAAGAAACCAGCATTCGTATCCCTCACCCACGAAACTTTGCTTATGTAAACTCCTGAGAGAAATTCAATTAATATTAAACTAAAGGAAGAGGTAAGATACTAGACTAATTAAGAAGTTATTGCAAAAAAATCAAGGACATCTTCACAAATGGTGGCATCGTTAAGGGATACTGTGCCGTGTTGTATTAAGTTTGAACTAATACTGGCTTTGTTTCAGGAAAGTGCTGAAACCCCCTTTTATGTGTCGAAGAAATACAAAACAATCTCAAGAAAAACAGGGAAACCAAAGGAGTCGTGAACCAATGGATATGTGAGTAGTTTGCATGTTTTCGTTCACTCTCTTGTTTTGTATAAATACTGTCTCTCTATAGAATAGGAAGTTAGGGCATTTGTCTCTCGTAAGAAAATTTTGGTGTTTTAATTTTTCCTTTTTTTTGTGATATGAGTCTGGACAATATTTTCCAAAGACTTACACAATATCAATACGACTTGAGATTAACTGCAGACAGACGGTCGCGAAGTGCTAGTGTAGGAAGACGTCAAAATCTGACTAGAAACCGAAGTTCGAGTCCGGTAAGAGCAAATATTGCCGATATGAATTCCGCTGGGCTGATCACACAAACCACACGGTTTTGTGGAAATGTAAGTAGGGATAATCCCGACAAACAAAGGTTAGAGAAATACAGTGTAGATAAGTGGTTAGCGGACACAGAGAATAGGATCGCTAGTTTTAAAATAACTGACGATGTTGCAAAAATTAAACAGGCAATGATGTTAGTCAACGTAGACGTAGGGGATGCTCACCCTACATTAAACGGTAAGGCCTTTGAAAAAATTACCACTTTCAACGAGTTCAAGGAGGAATGCAGACTATTGTGGCGATCGGCCAAGGAGACCGATCGGTTGTTGAACTTGTATAGGTTTAACTCGGCTAAATTTGAAGGTGATTCCATGCCTAGTCTGTATACACAGGTTCTGAATCATTTAGGAGTAGTTAAGGAAGACATTTTGTCATTACCCACAATCACGGTAGGAAACAGAATGCAGTTTAGTGAGGATAATAACCAACTGGTGGATTTAGATGAAATTTTGACTTATATGGCCTACGGTACATTGTATGCAGCCTTTGGTGAAAGGGAAAGGAAGGCTTTCAAGGACCTAAAGTTAGATCCTGCCCAGAAGCTCACAAAAACGTTGAGCCAAATCCAGGAAATCATCCAGAAAAACGAGACCCAAATTGAAGAGGTCACTTTTTCGGCAAATACCAAGCAAAGAAGGTATCAGAATTACAGGGAAGATAAAAATAACGAGACCGGTAGGAATAAATATTACCATAAAAATTATCAAAATAACCAGCCCCCTTACAAGTCAAATGAACAAAACAGAGGAAATTATAATGAAACATATAAATCTAGAGGGAATTATCATCATAAGGGAGCTAGACCAAAGAATAGGTATTGCCAGTATTGTCAAAGAGGAGGTCACACAGACCAAGAATGTTGGTACCAAGGTAAGAAACATAATAAACCCTCCGAAAATACTCCTCAGGTACAGGCAAGGGATAACTCAAACCCTACTAATTACTCCGAAGAAAAACAAGGTAACAGAAAATGACTAGAAGAGCAGGATAGGAGTCCAGGAAATAGGGAAACCAAAGAATGGAAGGATGTTGCAGGTAGCGGAGGTACATCCACGTTGCCAGCAACATATTTATCCTTCCGACAGCAATCATTACCCAAGACAAATATCAAGATAGAAGGTAAAGAATGTCTTAGTTTGTTAGATTCAGGAAGTACTGTAAATCTCATAGGGCTCCATACCTTAACTGATTATTTGAATATACCTATTTCTGCAATTAGGAGTGAGGATACATTAATTCAGGGGATAACTGGCAATCAGCTTAACAATGTAGGAGCCATAGATTTAAACATTGAATTGCTAGAGAAGAAGTGTCAAGTGCCATTTTTGGTTTTGCAAGAAGTAGCATTTCCCGCTCGAGCTTTGATTTCTTTTGCAACAATGCAAGATTTTGGCATAGTTTTTGATTGTCAAGACAGAAGATTAGTTCTAAAGGGAAATAATCAGGAAGTCTGTTTCCAACTTGTTGATGACAAGTCCACTACAAATTTGGCCAATTTGCAGGGGACCGCTTCGATAGTTGAAACACACTCCGGTTCAGAAAGAGAAAGGGAAATCAAAGTAAAATCAGAAGAAAGGGAGAAAGAAGAGAATTTAGCAATTGCACCCAGAAAGGGGGAAATTACTTCTTGTAAAGGCAGCACACATACTAAGGAGAAAAATGTCGACAGAGAATCTGAGAGAATAGATAAAAGGGAATTCCAAGAAGTTTTGCTGCTAGGCACATTGAATTCACAAGAATTAAGACACTTAAGAGAAACAGAATCTCAAAAAGGAGGAGATGAAGATTCATGTTTTTGTACTCAAGTACAAACTGGGGAAATAAGTCTGATCAGCACAGCAGATGCAAACAAAATAAGATTTAGGCTAGCTAGAGATGTAGTACTACTGCCCAATACTCTTACTAGAGTATATTTGATAACCCGCCTACACACTAATAATGATGTAATCTTGACCCCAGAAGGATTACCGGAATATGTCAGAATGGATAACTCATTAGTTCAGATGGAGGGATTAGCCTGTACTACTTATGTCATGAATTATTCTGATAAAAGACTCCATTTGTTAGCGGGTACAGAATTTTGTACAGGAATAGAAGTTACACACAAAATGATTCCGTTAGAGGAGGAAGCATTCTTTACCATAGGAAACATTGATGCAGGAATAGATAGGGAGATAGATAACACCGATTTTCCTGAGTACCGTAAAAGGTTAATAGAAACCTTAAATAAATATAGGCAGGGCATAGCAATTACAGGTGATAGGTTAGGTAGGACTGAGGTGTTAAGACATAAGATAATCCTAGATGATGGAGCTAAACCCTTTTTCATACCTAATTATAAATTACCTATCAGCCAACGTCCAATAGTAGATAAAATGATAGAAGAAATGAAAGAAGAAGGAGTGGTCATACCCTCTAAATCACCTTATAATTCTCCCATGTTGTTGATTCCAAAGAAAGATGGAAGTTACAGATTAGTGATTGATTATCGCAAGTTGAATGCGAACACAGTTCCTGATAGGATGCCCATGCCTGTAATAAACGATGTTTTGGCTCAGTTAGGAGGAGCAAAGATCTTCTCATCCTTAGATCTACTAAGTGGATATTGGCAAGTACCTTTAGACGAAGAATCAAAGCCATTAACGGCCTTCAGCACACATAAAGAACACTTAGAATTTCAGGTAATGCCATTTGGGTTAACATCAGCTCCATTGACTTTTGTAAGGTTAATGTTACAGATCTTAGGAGACATAGAGAATGTGTCAGTCTATTTAGATGATGTCATTATATTTAGCAAAGATATAGAGAGCCATTTCGGAACCATAGAAATCGTTTTAGAACGACTAAGACTGGCAGGATTAAAGATAAAGGTTAAGAAATGTCAATTCTTGAGGAAATCATTAGAATATTTAGGACATGTGATCAGTGCTGATGGATTACGCATGCAAGAAGGAAAAATAAAGGCGATTGTGGAATATCCTGCTCCACAAAATTTGAAAGGTGTAAGAAGATTTTTAGGGATGATAGGATACTATAGACCATTTGTCAAAAATTTTGCTACTATAGCTAAACCATTGACAGAATTAACTAAGAAGGATGTAGAGTTTGAATGGAAAGCGGAGCAAGAGGAGGCTTTTCAAAAGTTGAAGGAGAAATTAATCCAAGATCCTATCTTAATGTATCCAGACTTTAGCAAGCAATTTTACTTAGCATGTGATGCTTCAAATACAGGAATAGGAGCAGTTTTGTTACAGAAGGCAAAAACCCGAATGAGGGTAGTATATTATGCAAGTAGAGTCCTGAATGCGGCCGAACGAAATTACAATACCACAGAAAAGGAATGTTTAGCCATTTATTGGGCACTGAGAAAGTTTCGGCACATTTTGTTAGGACACAAAGTAAATGTACTTACTGACCATAAACCCATCTGTGACCTATTTAAGAAAAGAGCTTTCACTAATAACTTAAAGTTTAATCGATGGTTTATTAGTGTGCTAGAGTTTGCTCCAGAATTTAGATACATTCCAGGTAAGTTTAATACTTTAGCAGATGGATTATCTAGAGCACAAGAGGATACTGAAAGAATTATCACAACTAACACTTTTTGTTTCAGCTGTCAGGTCGTAGACTTAGATTTGGAGAGAGTTAAAATCGAACAAGAGAAACAAGAAGGTATCAGGAAAATAATAGGAGATTTGCTACAAGATGAAACCTCTAGGTCAGATTTTGAATTAATAAATGGGATATTATATAAGAAGGCTAAAGATAGGAGTGCTTGCTCTAGACTATATGTGCCTGACACCCTGACTAAAGAAGTATTAACTCTAACACATACCCACAAGTTGGCAGGACATCCAGGAATCAAAAAGACTCTGAGAACAATAAATAGAAATTATTTTTGGCCTAAGTGCAGCGAAGAAGCAAAGCAATTTGTAAATGAATGTCAAACTTGTAATAGGCATAAAGGTCATGTAAATGTCAGAGCTCCTTTAGAAAAATATCCTAGTAATTTAAACCCTTTTGAGGTAGTTCAGATGGATCATATAGGACCCTTTCCAAAAACTTTGAGAGGAAATAAATATATACTGGTATTCATTGATTATTTGACTCGGTATTTGGAAATTGTCCCAGTCAGAGATAGAACTGCAGTTTCTGTTGCAGAAGCTTTAAAGACCAGAATACTCACAAGACATTCGTGTCCGGAGGTACTTTTGTCGGACAATGCACCCGAATTCACCAGTGAGGTAATGAAAAAGCTTTGTGAATTTTTTGAGATAAAGAAATGCGAGATAACCCCTTATAAGCCGAGTTCAAATGGGACAGTGGAAAGGGCCAATAAGAAGATACTGGATGTACTGCGAACTATCATTAGTCCAACTACAGAAGATTGGGACCTAGCGCTAGAGGACGTTCAGTTTACTTTGAATAACACAGTAAATGAGACAGTAGGAGAAACCCCACACTTTTTGCTTTATGGTTATCAGAAAAGACTGCCAAACTCATTGTTAGATGACGCAAAACCTCCTAGGCACACATATGATTACCAGGACTATATAGCTTGGAAACTGCAAAGAACCTTTCAAATAATAAGACAAACCAGACAATCTTTAGAAAAGGGCCAACAGGTAAATAAGAAATACTATGACACAACTAGTTCCATGACTGACCTGAAGATAGGCTCACAAGTATATATAAAGGTACATGTAAAGGAAGGACCAAATGAAAAGGTATCTCCCAAATTTGAAGGTCCTTATAGAGTGTTAGAAAGGGAAAGGAATAAATTTAAGCTGATACATGAACAGAAGTTAGATGTAAGGTATGCCCATTGGAATCATATGAAGGTTGTAAAAACTAATCCATGGTCCTCTCAACTTCTACAGGAAGTGGTGGAAAAACTTCCTACTGATCCTACCCCTGGTGGTCGGTATCACTTGCGAAATAGACATTAAAAGTGGGGCCTTGATACAAAATCATGGAAAAGGTGAACTGTTAACAGATTTTGCTGTAGTAAAAATTAATGTCAATTCAATATTAGAAAGGGAAGAACATTTGAACCAGTTAGATAAAGAACTACGGAAGTGCATACTAACCCATAGTGATTCTGCCTTTGTAGAAGTATTAAGAAATTTACAGGGTAAAATTGAAGACATTGTCAGGCCTCAAAGAAACAAGAGATCTTTGTTACCTTTTGTAGGAAGTGCCTTTAGTGCTTTGTTTGGAGTGGCTACAGAAAACGATGTAAGAGGTTTGACTGATCGTGTAGAACTAATCGAGAAATGGGCTAATCAGAAGGGTAATCTTATAAGTACTCTGATAGAAAATAATAATAAGAATGTAGAGAACATAAAAAAAGATGGTGGAATTTATTAATCAAGTTAACGTGAATGTTTCTAATAAAATAGATGACGTAGAACAAGTGTTTAAGTTGATTCATGAAGTAGAAATCGAGATTGGTGATCACAAGGAATCTGTGAACGGACTAATAAATGCACAAAAGGGAATACTCAGCCCTGCTATCATTTCTCCAAAAACTTTGAAAGAAATTATCGATTGGTGTATAGTAAATAGCCATTCCAAGCCTTTGCTAGAAGATATATTTTGGTATTACACAATGTCAACTGTGAAAGTAACAAAAGGGTATTTGTTGGTGTTGATCCCCTTCAAGGGTATGAATTTGTTTGACCTGTATACAATACATCCTTTCCCAGTTAAGATAGGAAATGCAACAATAATTTGGAACCATCCGAAGGTTCGTCTAGCATTGGATAAGAACAAGTTGTTGATGATTATTTTAGAAGAAGGTGATTTAGAACAATGTGTGTTGATAAGTGAAAGTCAATCCATGTGCAATTTTGTGCAAATTAAACAACCTATGAGCAATTTTCCGTGTATCCAAGGTATTTTCTTTGAGAATTATGAGTTGATGAGAGAGTGTAAATTTGAAACTTTTGCTTTGCCATACAGGGCATTACGTTTAGGTAATGAGATTTTTGTTTATGTACAAAGTACTAAAAATGCAGAAGTTACTTGTGATGGGAAGACTCAAACATTTCAGTTAGGAAACTTGAAGTCATTTGCAGATTCTTGCTCAGTAGTGATAAATGATTATCTCTATTATGTACCAAGTGTGTTTTTGCATTATGAGTTAAATCAATCTTCCATTGCAAAGAGTTACGAGAACAAGATTAATCATTTTCAGCTAGACAAATTAACAGTGGTAGAAAATGTGGCAATGCCACTTGATAATGATTATGTTCTGTTTTACAAGCAAGATGTTGCACCATTTCTGACTATGTGTAATGTGTTTTTGATTGTACTTATTACTGTGGTAACGTATAATGTGGTGAAGTATTTGGTTTTCAGAAAATTGGAAAGGATTAATGAGTTGCTACTAGTTATTACTGGGAAACCTAAAGAATAGGTTTGTTGTTTTGTTGTATGTGAGGATTCTATAAGAATCCTAGTAGCTGGCCGAGTGGTGTCAGACAGATGCTTATTTTTGAGTAAGTTTCGTATGCAGAAGGTTTATGTATGTTATTGATGTCTTTATTTGTGGGTTTTGTTAATTAATGAGAAATGAGGAGACAAATGCAGTTAGTAGTAATTGTAAAGATATAGAAAGAGTTGTGGAGAGACAGGAGAGTGAACGGGAGTTAGGTAGGATGTTTTCAACTAATTTCGCTGACTCCAGGGTTCTTTCCCGTAAACAACCCCCCCA
>NC_090735.1:159779421-159786921 GCF_036898095.1 Palaemon carinicauda | reverse complement strand
ATTGGTAAGCCAGGAATGATAGGCCATTTTCATAACCTTTAGTTCTGATTGGTAATTTTAATTGATGACCTATCAAAATTTACAGGTGATTACCGAACTGAATGGAGACATTGTTATACCCACTACTTCGCATCTAGCTGTAATTACTTCAGGACCTCGGCAGTTATTGAGAGCCTCTAATAGTTTATTTAAGTTGCTTATGTTTACTTAAGGGAAGTTCTCTATTTGTTAGTATATTGTTAATATACAAATTAATTATTTTATGTGTTTCCTTGGTGCCTATAGTTTTTACCAGTGTTTTTGGTGTCTCCTTGATAAGAATTTAGTTCATGGCGACCGTGACAGGACAGTTGCATGTTAGGTAATTAATTAAGAGGCTCTCAAAATTAGGTTGTACTAGTTTAGCTGTAGCTCACTCCCACGGGTTTTCTATTAACGATCTTTGTTGTTGGTGATTTTTTGTCAAGTAAGATATAATGTCAAATTTAAAATTGCTTATTACTCAGAGAAAGGTTATTCGTAAGAAAGTAACTGATGCCTTTAATAAATTGGGGTCCTATGCAAATTTTACTGCATCCCGGAAAATATCGGAAAAGTGTCTCCTGTTAAGTTACCAGAAGGGTTTGTTAGACTTGGATTCTAAAATTCAAAATTTAAAGTTTGAGGATAGCGCAGTTACAGAACTCGAATTAGAAGAGGAATGTTTGGGTTGTATTGATTATTTAGAGAAGATAGAGAGATGTTTGCCTTTACTTGAAGTTTCTCCTTCCCGTAGTGTCACGGACACAGCTCTTAGTTTATTAAAGCAGCCAACAGTGCCCCTCCCAAAATTTAGTAGCAAGGAAAATGAGGATCTCTTACAGTTTTTTGTAGAATTTGAGGCTACTACTGGTGTTTATAAATATCCCGATAGGGATTTGTTACTTTTGCTTAAACAGCAAGTTGAAGGTCGGGCTAAGGTTTTGCTGAATTCTCTTGAAGCAGATAAACAGAGTTACCAAGATGCTAAATCGCTCTTGATTAAAGCTTTTGCTTCGGAAGAAGTTAGGAAGTCTTCCACCGTTAAGAAACTAACAGAGTTGAAACTAAATCCAGGTGATGACCCATTTAATTATGTATCTAGGTTAAGGAATTTATGTGAGTCTACTAAGGTTTTGCAAATGTCCTCTGATGATTTTTTGACTTATTTTGCTTGGCTAGGTTTGAATGATGAATTTAGAAAAGAGTTAGTGCAAATTACTAATAAGACTTCTCCTTCAATTACGGAAATTTTGGATAACTTTTTTGTAGCTTGCGAGAGGTATGAAAACTCGAGAAAAGTGTCAAATGTTACGCCTTCAAAGCATTCCTTATCATGCAATGGTAGTGCTGAAAATGCTGATAGTTTTGCTAGTTTGGCAGTTAAAGTGCATTCTCCTAAGAATAAAGTCCTACCTAGTTGTTCGTTATGTTCTAAGGTTCATGGTAAGGATTTCAATCATTTACTATATAAATGTACAAAATTTCCTACTCCTCAATCTAAAGTAGATAAATTGAAGTATTTTAAAGGCTGTTTGAAATGTGCTAGTTTTTCGCATCCCACTGCTAAATGTAATTTTAGGTTTAAACAAAAGTGTTTTAAATGTTTTGGCTGGCATTTTTCTTTTCTGTGTAACAAAGATAATTCATCTGATTGTAAGAAAAGTGAAGAAGCTATAGCAAGCACAGAAACAAATAATGGGGTTACAGTGTTCTCAAATTTCGTTAGTGACTCTGTTCTTCCTACTTTCACTTTTGGCATTGTTGGACAAGAGCGCTTGTATAGGGGTATAAAAGACAGTGGGTCTCAAAGTACTTTTGTTTCACAGAAATTAGCTGATACTTATGACTTTGAAACTATCAGAAATAATGTTAAGCTTACAATTCATGGTTTCAATGGTGTTAAAACTTATCGGAGCAAGGTAGTTCAGGTGCCTATTACACTAGGAAATGGTCGTTATAAGATTCCAGCCATGGTTATTCCTGAAATAAAGATTAAGTTGAATTTGCCGATGCTCGGCACGGCAGTGAAGGGTTTTTTAGATAAAGGGTTTTCATTTGCTGATGGGGGTCTTCATTCAAATATCCGGGAAGTAAAGGATATTGAATTTCTGCTTGGTTCTGATGCTGCTTATTGTATTCCAAGTAAAGACGTCCTGTTTGGAAAGGGTACTCTGTCAGTATATGTAGATTCCCCAATGGGCGTTATGTTGGTAGGCAATGTTCAAAGATTGATCGATAATATAGATTTTTTGCCATGTCATTCGATGTCTGTTAGTGCTAGTATTCCTAGTCCACCTAGTGTGGAGTCTTTAGTAAGTGTCCACACTCACTCGTTATTTGTTGCAGATTCTATCATACCTACTTTGGATGATGAGGTTCATGACCTTCACTATGATACTTTGAAAGTTAGTAGTAATTTTTCGGTTTTGAATGACAAGGGAAAGCTCATGGAGTGTAAACTACAAAAGGCAACAAATGAAATATTGGAGCTTGAATGCCCTAAATTCATTAATTATGACCAAACTATTTATGAGGAAGAGACTGTAGAACTGAATAAGCAGTTAGTTGATTATACTTTTAATAATATATCTAGAGAAGTAGATGGTAGGATTCGAGTTCCCTTACTTTGGAATGGTGAGGTATCACACTTGCTATCGAAAAATGAACATTTAGCAGAGGTAATTTTGAAGTCTAATTTTAGGAAGCTTAAAAATAATGTGGGTTATTTACATTTGATGGATCAGACTATTAAGGATCAAATAGCAGCTGGTATAATAAAACCTATTCATGATCTTGAACAATATAAAGCCCTGCACCCAGATTATGCTTTTCTTCCTCACATGGGAATTTTTAAGCCTGAGAGGGAGACGACTAAGTGTCGTGTAGTCTTTTTATCCAATTTGAGAGAGAATGAGAAAAATAAGAAACTAAGCCTCTCTCTCAACCAGTGTATGCATCCAGGTCCCACATTGAACCAAAAGCTATCCTCAGCTTTTCTTCATTTAAGGTTCGGTCAGAAATTGCTTACCTATGACTTGAAAAAAGCATTCAATATGCTTTCATTAAGTGAATCTGATCAGTCAAAATTGCTGTTTCTTTGGTATAAAAATGTTAAAGCTGGGGACTTTTCTGTTGTTGCTTATCGCAATGTGAGGCTGAGTTTTGGGTTGCGTTGTAGCCCGTTTTTGTTAATGCTTTCCTTATATTATATTTTAGCTTTTAAGGAAGAAAAGGATAAAGATATGTCAGAATTAAAACATTTAATGTATACCTTGCTGTATATGGATAATGGTGCAATTACCATGGAAACTGGAGAGTCTTTAGAATGGGCTTATAATGAGCTGCCTCGCATTTTTGCTCCGTACAAATTCGAGGTTCAGCAGATTATCACTAATGATAATTCCTTACAAATTAAGATAGATGAAGACATGAAAACTCAGACCCCTGAAACTACAAAGTTGTTTGGTCTTGCATGGGACAGAGTAAGAGATGAAATATTTACAAAGCCTATTTGCCTTGATGGCAAGGCCACCACTAAACGTGCTGTTTTAGGAACAATTGCTTCTCAATTTGACATATATGGCTTTAACATGCCTATTTTAAACAGAAGCCGTTTGTTTATGCACAGGCTTCAGTGCAATAAAAACCTTGGTTGGGATGCATTGTTGCCATTAGAGCTTCAACGTGAATGGGGAAATATATGTAAACAAGCTAATGCTTCTCCTCCCATTAAGATAGGTAGATATGTCGGACCAAGGAATGGTACTTATAAGCTTATGGCTTATACTGATGCTAGTCACGACTTATATGGTTCAGTAATTTTTTTGCAGCACGTTGAATCTGGTAAGGTGAGTTTTGTTCAAGCTAAGAACCGTATGATTAACACTCGGCTGAAGAATAAGTCAATTCCTTCATTAGAGTTAAATGCCATTGTTTTGGGTGTCGAAACTCTCGTGGAACTGCAAAGAGATATCTCTGGACCTTCTTGCCTGAAACCTGTTAACATAGTAGAAATGGTTCTCTATGCTGATTCTCTTTGTGCCCTACACTGGCTTAATTCTTCCTCCCAGAAACTGGATAAAATGCAAAGGTGTTCAACTTTCGTAATGAATAGAATTGGTAATATTCAAAAATTGTGTCAACGATTTCCAATAAGATTCTGTTTCATTTCAGGGAAAGAGAATCCGGCCGACTGTGTTACTAGATGCCTCTCACATAAGCAGTTGTATAAAACTAATTTTCTCGTCGGTCCAGGCAAGAAGTTGGATGACCTCCCTGGTGTGGAACATGACATGACTTTTATTATTCCAAATCCCATGACTGTCACAGACTCTGGGTACCTCTCAAAGTTGAATGCACCTTTAGGGGCAGAACTTTCTCAAACTACTTTTTCTTCCTTAACAGGTTCTCCTGAATATGTTATTGATCCCTGCAAGTATTCCAGCTTTCGTAAGTTGATTCTGATTTATCGAAGAATACTAGTAGGCATAAGAAACTGGAAGTCAAAGGCAGGTATATGTTCTCAAACCTCATCTGATACCAACCCTAATCTCTTTGCAGAAGCTAGTAAGAGAGTTGTTATAACAGAGCAAAGGAAGTGGTTTCCAGAGATCTTTGCTTACTTTCAGAATAAGAATAGTTTTAATCTGAAGGCCATTCCTAACCTCATTACTCAGCTTAATATATTCATGGATGAAAATGGTATTCTTAGGGTTAAAAGCAAATTTAAGAAATGGTTTAGCAATAATGGTTTTCCTATTTTACTGCCGAGAGACAGTGCTTTGACGAAGCTAATTATTTTGGATGTTCATTTCAATCTGTTTCATGCAGGATGTTATTCAGTTCTAGCTGAAATACGACGACAATTTCATATCCCTAGGCATTTTTCGACCATCAAAAAAGCATTAAAACAATGTGTGCATTGTAGGCGTTTTTGTAATAGAACTTTCAAACTTAGTCAGAATTCATATAGGGAATTCAGGTCTAATTTACCATCCAAGCCATTTGCTAATGTTTTCATTGATCATATGGGTCCTTTCCATGTTAGGAAGAATAATGAAACTCAAAAAGTGTGGTTATTATGCATTACATGTACTTGGAGTAGGGCAGTGAATCTTAAAATTTGCAAGGATCTTGGTGTAAAAGAATTCTTGCGATCTTTCCAGCTGCATTGTTTTGATTATGGAATCCCTGAATTATGCGTCAGTGATATGGGGACACAGCTTGTAGCTGGGGCTAATGTGATGCAGAACTTTTTAAGTGATCATGCTAGTCAGTTATATTTTGAAGAAAACAATATTCGCCCTATACAGTTTCAGCAATATTTTAAAGGATGCAGTAAGCTTGGATCTCTTGTTGAAGTTTGTGTCAAACAGGTTAAAAGATTGTTGTTTGGAAGTATAAAAAATCTCGTTTTATCTTATGATGACTTTGAATTTATTGTTTGCCACACTGTTCACCTTGTTAATAGGAGACCTATAGCCTTTAAGGAATCCCTTAGAGAAGAAGATTTAGACTTTATACCTGAACCAATTACACCTGAACAGTTAGTTAAGGGCTATGAACTGACTTCCATGAACCTCCTTCCAGAATTACAGGGTATACCAGATGAGGATCCTGACTGGCAACCTTGTGTAAATCCCCAACAGGTTAAAGATGAGTATATGAAATTAAGGAAAGTCAGAAATAATCTGTTATCAAAATATCATAACGAGTTTTTGGGTACACTGATTGACCAAGCTGTTGATAAAAAGGATAGATACCGACCAATTACACAGAGGGGTATTAAAATTGGGGATATTGTCCTACTGAAAGAGGTGCACACAAAACCTAACAATTATCCTATGGGTTTGGTGAAAGAATTGCAATATAACAGTATCGGTGAAGTTACAGGAGCATCGATACAAAAGGGTTCTACTAGGGAAGTTGTTAAAAGACACATTACAACACTGGTTCCTTTTCTTGAAAGATTAGATGATTCGGAACTTTCGTCGACTAATGATTCAGTTAAACTTTTATCAGAGCCTCCCCATGTCAAAAGAAAGGCTGCTATAGTTAGTGAGCAGAAGACCAGGGAGATTTTAACAGAGTGAAATGTTAGTGCATTGTTTATATTTTTAGATGCAATTTTTTGTACTAAAAAAGTTGCATCGCTGGTGGTGGACTAAAAGAAATTAAATTTTAGTATATTATTAACGTCATTCATATGTTAAGACATAAGATATGTAAATTGGTTAATTTATATTAATTACTTTTCCCTTATGTAATTACCCTTGACCCACTTTTAAATAGACCCTTTAACCTGTTACCCGTTGTTATCGGGAAAAAATGTTTACTTCGGGACTGACTTAGTTAGCCGAAGCAGTCTGGCAACGAATTGTCTCCGACTCGGAAGCCACACTCTCGTAGGAGATTTTAACCTTGTGCTTTTATCACTAGGACGTGGATGGATAAGATTTTCTCCTACTTTTAAAAGCCCTATGTACCAGCCATGATCGTGGTGTAGATTGATCCTTGGGAGTGACCTACCATGTTGAACAAAGTGCCGTGATTTGATGAAGTTCTACAACGCTCGTCCTCGTCGTGTCAAGAGGCTTGATCAAGAGCCAGAACATAACCTCTTAATATTGCCATTTGCCGCTCTGGAATTAATTACAGGTAAGGGTCAACTAGAGAGTGGGTCTCAAGTCAAGCCCTTTGTAAATTCCAGCTTAGGAAAGTTATTTCTTAAGTAAGGCCTTGCATGTCTTTAATATCTATGTAATCATCTATGAGCCAAATTTAAGTGTCTTGTGTCTTGGCATATATCCAGGTTAACGTTAGCAATTGTTTATCCTTTAGGGAGTGTCCAGTTAACATTATTCGATTGTTCTAGGTTAGCCAATAGCCATTTTATGTCAATTTGATTAAATGTGTATTTGATTGGTAAGCCAGGAATGATAGGCCATTTTCATAACCTTTAGTTCTGATTGGTAATTTTAATTGATGACCTATCAAAATTTACAGGTGATTACCGAACTGAATGGAGACATTGTTATACCCACTACTTCGCATCTAGCTGTAATTACTTCAGGACCTCGGCAGTTATTGAGAGCCTCTAATAGTTTATTTAAGTTGCTTATGTTTACTTAAGGGAAGTTCTCTATTTGTTAGTATATTGTTAATATACAAATTAATTATTTTATGTGTTTCCTTGGTGCCTATAGTTTTTACCAGTGTTTTTGGTGTCTCCTTGATAAGAATTTAGTTCAATAATAGTAATTTTAATAATAATAATAATAATAATAATAATATTAATAATAATAATAATAATATTAATAATAATAATAATAATAATAATAATAATAATAATAATAATAATTTAATAATAATAATAATAATAATAATAATAATAATAATAATAATAATAATAATAATAATAATGATAATAATAATAATAAAAATAATAATAATAATAATAATAATAATAATAATAATAAT
>NC_090735.1:159758590-159761090 GCF_036898095.1 Palaemon carinicauda | reverse complement strand
AGATTAAATGCCTTCCTGTGAAACAGTGAAAGAATTTTCTTAAGTTTTAGCCATGCTGTCAGTGGTCACTTGACATTAAGGGAATCAGGCTTGTCACATGACGCTTGACAAATCTTCGACTTTTACCTAGCATTAATTTAGCCCCACTAACTTCATCGTAAATATTCTTGGTCAGCTCTTTAACAATTCCTATGGGGTAATCAATGGCTTTAGTCATATTTTCCTTAATGATACCTAATGTTTCCCGAGTCTTAAAGGTGTCATTTACTAAGGCTAACTTATCAGGTAATTTTTCTAATTTAGATGTAAGGGTTTTCAACACTGATTTGGCTAAATTGTAGTTGCGGCCTAGTAGATGACTAACTTTCGGGTTCCATAACAGTGGCATACACAACCTTCCATCAGCAGTCCTATGGGTTTCTTCTAAAGCATACTCTATAAGCCTGTCATTCAGTTATAAATTATCTTCATGATATTGACCTCTGTCTTCCCCAACATAATATTTACAAGAGAGTTCGAAGCATTCATTTGTAGCCCTATTCAACTCAGATTCTATTATCTGACCATCATCATCAAACAACTCATATGTATTAGAAGTCTTCATGTCATTTAAAGATGAAGATTCTACTGAAACGTTCTCTTTCATCCCTGTTGGAAGTACATTTACAGCTTTTAACATATGTTGCACATTCGACTTCATGGAAGAACAAGGCTTCAAGAATCTTAAATTGCTCTTTAATTTATTTATGTCTCCCTTTAATAATATACCCAAGCATGTATCAGAATAAATGGAGTCATTGGATTTCCCAAATACTATATCCTTTTCAGGGATACAATGCAAGGACTCTGATCCTAATATAAATTTAATATTGTCTATCCTATCTGTAGAATTTAACAATCCCTGATCTGCTAGCTTGTATCCCTTTGAAACAAACCCACTGACTACTTCATTTAACCCAGGTAACTGCAATGAAACATCAATTGAGGGAAGACAAAATGCATATACAATGTAACTATTGCTACCAATTGGCAACTCAATTTCAACTTGTTTAGTCTTGTAACTCTTAGAGGAATTAATACCATTAATGGTTAAAGAAACTCCATTTTTTACAACTTTCAAATTTAAATCTTGAGCCAAATTTTCTTCAATGTAATTTGCTTGACATCCAGTGTCTTTAAGGACCCTGAGATTGGTACCTTTAATTGAAATATTAAAAGTTGGCAAAATTGTATATCCCTCAACCTCACAATTTAAAACTTCAGTTATAGCAGCAACACTACTGCTTGAACTACCAACAACATCTCCATTACCACTCTCAGAGTTTCTAACTTTATCTGTACTGTTACTGGCTTTACCTTTTTTCTTTTCGGAATTTGGATTTTCTTTAATACTGGTAGCACCTTTTTCATCGGGACACAAAAATGACATATGCCAGCCCTTGCAGTTTTTACATTTGGAATTAAATCTGAATCTGCATTCTGATAATATGTGACTAGGATAGCCACACTTTGAGCAAGCACCCAGTTCCTCCAATTTTTTTTCTTTTATCTTTGCCAGATACAAAGTTAGGACATTTACTCAAAAAATGACTTGGATCTTTGCCTAATTTACTACAAATGCTGCATTTACCTACTTTAGAGGTAAAAGAAACCTTGGCAGCAAAGCTAGTAGTGTCAGACTTTTGTTTCTCCACTTTCTTACATTTTTTACCTTGTAAATATCTCTCACTAGCATCAAAGAAATTATCCCTAATCTCTGCAAGAGATGGCCTAATTTTGTTAGTTATGGCAGTCATATGACACTTAAATTTCTCATTTAAGCCATTCCAGAAGAAGAACTGAAGAAACATGTCAACATCAATATTTAAGGTCTTAACGCTTGCTACTAAATTGCTTACTTTCCCAATATATTCAAAAGGATCATCATCATCTGAAAGTTTTATTGAAGAGATTTGCTTAATGGTATTAAAAATTTGAACTTCTCTTGAGCCTAAAGCCTTCTCTAGCAAAGCTTTTGCATCAGCATAACTCTGACTTTGAACATCCAAAGTGTTAATTAATGTAAGAGCTCTTCCCTTTACCTGCTGTTTTAACAACAATAACTTATCATATTCTTGGAACTTAAACTTTGAAAGGGTTTGTTCAAATTCTACAAAAAACTTCCCAAGATCTTCGCCTTCAGTACTATTGAAGGTTGGTAAAGGAGCATGAGGACTCTTTAACAAGGACTGATGTGACTGATTATCTATAGGCAGATGCCGAACCTGAGGTAAATTTTGTAAAGTAGAGATGCTCTCTTGAATTTTAGTTTTGTACTGTTCACATGCATCAAGCTCAACTAACAAAGCAGCTTCATCACATTCAGTAGAAAACTTTGAATTTTGTATTTTAGAATCTAAGTCAGATAATTTCGTGAAATGCTCTTCAAGCCTCAGTTTCAGTGTAGAACGTTCAATATCACTATATAATGAAAACTGATCCTTCTTATTGTAAATTTCAG
>NC_090735.1:159729221-159734221 GCF_036898095.1 Palaemon carinicauda | reverse complement strand
GATCGGTACTGTCTTCATTCTGCTCTGCTCTTCTTTCCCTGGTGTTGACCCATTCCTCCACGAGACGGGTCCGGAGGGCTGTGAGCTCGTCCTTCAGCGCCTGCTTCTGTTGGAGCTGCCTCTGGAGGAGGCTACGTCTGTAGGCACGGGTACCAGGATCATTTTGGGCCGACGGGTCGAACAGCTGGACTTCGGTATATCGTGGTAGGAGACCCTCTTTTAGGCAGGTTGAGTTAAAAGTAATGGCTGCATCGGCAGAGTTTATTTTCTTATCCAATTTTTCTATTTTCCGGATAATTCTCTTCTCTAGAGCACTGCAATCAGCCAGCAGACTTGAAAAATTCATCAGTCGGGTGAATGACAAAATCGGGAAGACTTTTCAAGTATATTCTCACAAAATACAAGTAAAACTTTTGGTACAAAATAGTAAAAACTACGACGCGTTTCGAGGATAAGTCCTTCCTCTTCATCAGGTAGAGAGTGAGGTGGTTGCTGCAGTCGGGTGGTATTTATACCCAGGATCAGGATTACAAGTGAAAGGGCTGGAATTTTCATTGGTTTTCATTGGACATCGAGGACATCGGGGGTGGCCTGAACTACCCTGACAACATTACCCATGCCCTCCGAATCCTTAAGAAGAGAGACATGCAGAAGAGGACCCGCACCATCCTGAAGAAATTGATCAACCTCAACGGTGGCAAACTTCGTATACCACAGGAACGCCAGGAGTACATCAATATCTCGGGGTATACCCCGACTCCTGCACAGGAACAAATTCTCAAGATGGGCCTCAACTGCCACTACGTGACCAGACCAAGGCCCACTGATAAACGCCTCGAGGTCGAGCTGCTACTTGACTCAATCCTCGCCCTTCCAGACCGTGGCACCCTGCGGACTACTGATACCCTCCAGCCCTTGCTTCTTGCTGAGGCCCTCACTGAGAGGGGTCGTTACACCAGTGGTATCGTCACCCAGGATATGAAGGCAGCTGCCAAGGAACTTAAGCAGGTTGCTGGTGTTACTGTTCGTAGGGCAGACAAGACTGCTGCCTTTGTGCTTATTGACACAGAGGAATACCACAAAAAACTCGACGACATCCTGGCTGATTCCTCAAAATTTGTGCGCCTCACCAGAAACCCTATCGAAGAAATCAAGAAAGAGGCTAACAAAACCATCGAGGCCGTGAATGCAGCAACCAATGCCATGCACCTACCAGTTATTTCAGGGGATTTCTGGCCGGGCTACCTTTATGGCAATGTGAAAACCCACAAGCAGGGCAACTCCCTACGCCCCATTATAAGTCAATGCCCTACTCCGACTTACCAGCTTGCCAAACGACTGAATGCCATCCTGACGCCCTACATTCCAAATCGTTACTGTGTAGCTTCATCCACTGAATTCCTGGATAAAATTAAGGACTCTACGTGTGATGGAGTTATTGCATCGATGGATGTAGAGTCTTTATTCACAAACGTGCCTGTGGACGAAACCATAGACCTTATCGCAGATAGGGTCTATAGGGACGACTCTACACCATCTCTGAACATCCCTGAACCAGCCCTTCGGACCCTCCTAGCCATCTGTACGAAGAGGGCCCCCTTTACCACCCATCGAGGGCATACCTACTTACAGAAGGATGGTGTAGCGATGGGCTCACCCCTGGGAGTCCTATTCGCGAATTTTTACATGGGAATTGTAGAAGAGAGAGTGTTCTCCCGTGTAGAATGCCCCTTTTTGTACTTTAGGTACATAGACGATAACTTTGTGAAAGCGAGATCAAGTGATGAAATCGAGACTTTGAGGAAGATGTTTGAGGACCATAGTGTACTCCGTTTCACCCTCGAACACAGCCAAGATAATCGCCTCCCGTTCCTGGATGTCCTAGTCACCTCGACGGGGAATGGATTTCGGACCACAGTGTATACTAAACCCACAAATCTAGGCATGTGCTTGAATGGAGACAGTGAGTGCCCCACCCGATATAAGAGTTCTACCATCAAGGCTTATGTCAGGAGGGCCCTGTCGCACTGTTCCACCTGGTGCGACACACACAAGGAACTGGACCGAATATCCCAAGTACTTGTCAACAATGGATTCTCTAATAAGCACGTCCAAAAGGAAGTCAGGAAAGCAGTAGACAAGTGGTACGAACCCGACCCCGCCGAGAGAATCGACAGTAGCAATAACATCAAGCTATTTTATAAAGGACATATGCATCCGAATTACCTGCAAGACGAGAAGGCAATGAAAGAAATCATCAAGAATAATGTATCCCCTACTGAAAACACCCAGAAATTGGACTTCATCATATATTACCAAACGGCCAAGACGAAAAGCCTTATTATGAGGAATAACCCAGCGCCCCCAGAGCAGGATTTCTTAAAGAAGACGAATGTTGTCTATGCATATCAATGCCCTATCCGTGGTTGTCCCGGAAATTATATTGGCATGACAACTATGCGTCTTTCCAAGAGAATTTCTTGCCACGTACAGCAAGGGGCTATAAAGAATCATGCCCTACAAAGACATAACACCCCTATTTGTCGAGCTGATATTATCAGTAACACCAAGATTATTGGTAGCGCCCCAGATGGTCGACGTCTACGCATCCTAGAAGCCCTACTGATACAGCGAGATAAACCCACCCTTAATACGACCCAAGAGATGTTTTTGTTACCATCAAGCCGTCGTATTGATACATCAAGAAACCCGAATTTTGACGCCGAAGTAGGAAATGATCTCAGCCACGTGGGACACTTTTCTGAGCGGGAGAGCAGCCTGGCTGGCTCAGAGCGTGCCTCAGCCAATCAAAACTCAGGTCCCCCGATGACGTCACAGACTGGTATTCCCGGCCGAGATCATCGTACATCAGGCACCATACCATATCAGCTCCGATCAACCAATGAAAACCAATGAAAATTCCAGCCCTTTCACTTGTAATCCTGATCCTGGGTATAAATACCACCCGACTGCAGCAACCACCTCACTCCCTACCTGATGAAGAGGAAGGACTTATCCTCGAAACGCGTCGTAGTTTTTACTATTTTGTACCAAAAGTTTTACTTGTATTTTGTGAGAATATACTTGAAAAGTCTTCCCGATTTTGTCATTCACCCGACTGATGAATTTTTCAAGTCTGCTGGCTGATTGCAGTGCTCTAGAGAAGAGAATTATCCGGAAAATAGAAAAATTGGATAAGAAAATAAACTCTGCCGATGCAGCCATTACTTTTAACTTAACCTGCCCAAAAGAGGGTCTCCTACCACGATATACCGACGTCCAGCTGTTCGACCCGTCGGCCCAAAATGATCCTGGTACCCGTGCCTACAGACGTAGCCTCCTCCAGAGGCAGCTCCAACAGAAGCAGGCGCTGAAGGACGAGCTCACAGCCCTCCGGACCCGTCTCGTGGAGGAATGGGTCAACACCAGGGAAAGAAGAGCAGAGCAGAATGAAGACAGTACCGATCCAGACACCCCTCCTGAACCTGACAGCGACCCTGACGAAGATGAGGACGCCCCTGATGAGGACTCCCGAGAACATGTCGATGACAACCCAGAATTCGACCCTACCAGCCAACAGAGAGAGGACGAGGACATCGGGGGTGGCCTGAACTACCCTGACAACATTACCCATGCCCTCCGAATCCTTAAGAAGAGAGACATGCAGAAGAGGACCCGCACCATCCTGAAGAAATTGATCAACCTCAACGGTGGCAAACTTCGTATACCACAGGAACGCCAGGAGTACATCAATATCTCGGGGTATACCCCGACTCCTGCACAGGAACAAATTCTCAAGATGGGCCTCAACTGCCACTACGTGACCAGACCAAGGCCCACTGATAAACGCCTCGAGGTCGAGCTGCTACTTGACTCAATCCTCGCCCTTCAAGACCGTGGCACCCTGCGGACTACTGATGCCCTCCAGCCCTTGCTTCTTGCTGAGGCCCTCACTGAGAGGGGTCGTTACACCAGTGGTATCGTCACCCAGGATATGAAGGCAGCTGCCAAGGAACTTAAGCAGGTTGCTGGTGTTACTGTTCGTAGGGCAGACAAGACTGCTGCCTTTGTGCTTATTGACACAGAGGAATACCACAAGAAACTCGATGACATCCTGGCTGATTCCTCAAAATTTGTGCGCCTCACCAGAAACCCTATCGAAGAAATCAAGAAAGAGGCTAACAAAACCATCGATGCCGTGAATGCAGCAACCAATGCCATGCACCTACCAGTTATTTCAGGGGATTTCTGGCCGGGCTACCTTTATGGCAATGTGAAAACCCACAAGCAGGGCAACCCCCTACGCCCCATTATAAGTCAATGCCCTACTCCGACTTACCAGCTTGCCAAACGACTGAATGCCATCCTGACGCCCTACATTCCAAATCGTTACTGTGTAGCTTCATCCACTGAATTCCTGGATAAAATTAAGGACTCTACGTGTGATGGAGTTATTGCATCGATGGATGTAGAGTCTTTATTCACAAACGTGCCTGTGGACGAAACCATAGACCTTATCGCAGATAGGGTCTATAGGGACGACTCTACACCATCTCTGAACATCCCTGAACCGGCACTTCGGACCTTCCTAGCCATCTGTACGAAGAGGGCCCCCTTTACCACCCATCGAGGGCATACCTACTTACAGAAGGATGGTGTAGCGATGGGCTCACCCCTGGAAGTCCTATTCGCGAATTTTTACATGGGAATTGTAGAAGAGAGAGTGTTCTCCCGTGTAGAATGCCCCTTTTTGTACTTTAGGTACATAGACGATACCTTTGTGAAAGCGAGATCAAGTGATGAAATCGAGACTTTGAGGAAGATGTTTGAGGACCATAGTGTACTCCGTTTCACCCTCGAACACAGCCAAGATAATCGCCTCCCGTTCCTGGATGTCCTAGTCACCTCGACGGAGAATGGATTTCGGACCACAGTGTATACTAAACCCACAAACCTAGGCATGTGCTTGAATGGAGACAGTGAGTGCCCCACCCGATATA
>NC_090735.1:159654314-159656814 GCF_036898095.1 Palaemon carinicauda | reverse complement strand
GCGCTCACCTTGTGAATCCCGGGATCAACGATCAGCGTGAGTTCGAGTCCCCACCGCGGCCGTGATCCCTTGGGTAAGGATCTTTACCATGATTACCCCAGTGCACTCAGCTGTAAAATGAGTACCTGCCATTGAGTGGTAGGGACCAGCTATGGGTCAAATAGTAAACTCAGAAATGATGAATACAAATGAAGAAATCAACCACAACGACGTGAATGGAACTCCTAGAAATAGAAGGGCTTCGTCCGGCAGTCAGGTATACAACTCAAGGATAAATGAGGATGGTCAGGTACCTGGTGGTCGTCATCAAGAAACTGACCTAAATAGAGATCACGACGAAGAACCAACAGGAGCTACAACAGGAATGCATCAAAGGAAGAAATGGACAAGAGAAGAAAATAAAGAGGTATGGCGATGCTATCTGCAGTCTGATCCAACAGAGAGAGGGTTTCGGAAGAGAATGCACAACATCTGGCAGCTTAGAAACAACTCCCCACTGACTGAGCAGAGATTGGCAGACCAACTACAAAATATAAAGAAGAAAAACTGGTTAACTGCAATTGAAAGAGAAGAACTAGAAAGAGAAAGAGAGCTGAGAGAAGTAATACCGGAACAGAGAGAAGAAATAGCAACACCAAATGAAAACTCCAGCATTACATCAGCTAATGGTATGAGAATAACTCTAGAGACGGAAAATGAAAGAATGTTAGAACATCTCAACAAAATAAGACAGTGGATGGAAAACGACGGTGAAAGGATAAGAATACCAGCCCTAAAAGCCTACAACCAGAAAAAATTGAAAGAGAAAACGAAAGAAGTCAACGAAATGCTAAGACTAGTCCAGACCAGGAACATTACGGAAGTAAATAACCTTGCATATGCAGGAGCAAGGATGGTTGTCGAGTTCATGGAGATAAGAATACCAACTCTGGAATCCAATGAGCGAAGTCAAAATGTAAGACAGCCTCCCTGGAAAAGGAGATTGGAAGGACAAATAACAGAGATGAGGGCTGACTTGAGTAAGCTGAAAGATATGGCAGAAAACAAATTGAGAAACCAAAAAATACGCGCAAAATTGAATGATGTATACAAAGTACAAGAGAAAGGCTTGAATAATATCATTGAAGATCTAAAACAAAGAATAAAGGCTAAGGCTCATAAAATCCAGAGATATGTAAACAGAAATAAAGGATATCAGCAGAATAAACTCTTCCAAACAAATCAAAAACGCCTATACAGCCAACTAAAAGGCGAAGATAACCATCAAGAGAGCCCAGAAGCTGAACCATCTAAGAGACTCTGGGAAGGCATATGGAATAACCCAGTAGTCCACAATAAACACGCAGAGTGGCTACAGGACATCAAAAGGGAAGAAAATGGAAGGGTTAAGCAAATATGCGCTGATATCACAACTGAGGTTGTAAGAAAACAGCTTAGGAAAATTCCGAACTGGAAAGCATCGGGCCCCGATGAAGTTCATGGTTACTGGCTCAAAAACTTCAGAGCCATACATGAGAGAATGGCTGAACAACTCCAGCATTGTATCCAGTACCACCAAGCACCTCAATGGATGACCACAGGCAGGACTTGTCTAATACAAAAAGACAAAAGTAAAGGTAATATACCAAGCAACTACCGACCAATTACCTGCCTACCAATAATGTGGAAGCTCCTAACAGGCATTATCAGCGAACGGCTGTACATCTACCTAGAGGAAACAAATACCATTCCCAGCCAACAAAAAGGATGTAGGAAGAAATGCAGAGGCACAAAGGACCAGCTCCTCATTGACAAAATGGTAATGACAAACAGCAAGAGAAGGAAAACCAACCTTAGCATGGCATGGATAGATTACAAAAAAGCCTTCGACATGATACCACACTCATGGCTGATAGAATGCTTGAATATATATGGTGCTGAGGAGAACACCATCACCTTCCTCCGGAATACAATGCAAAACTGGAAGACAGTGCTTACATGCTCTGGAAAACAGCTTGCCGACGTAAATATCAGGAGAGGAATCTTCCAAGGGGACTCTCTATCTCCACTACTCTTCATAGTAGCTATGATCCCCATGTCAAGAGTGCTAGAGAAGATTGAAGTCGGGTATCAACTCAAGAAAGGAGGCAGCAGAATTAACCATCTAATGTTCATGGATGACATAAAGCTGTTCGGGAAAAATGCTGAGGAAATCGACATGCTAATCCAGACTGTTAGAATTGTGTCAGGAGACATCAAGATGGAGTTTGGGATAGAAAAATGTGCTCTAGTTAGCATGGAGAAAGGAAAAGTAACAAGAACTGAAGGGATTAAGCTACCAGATGGAAATGTCATCAAAGATATAGATGAAACAGGCTACAAATACCTCGGTATAATGGAAGGAGAAACAATAAAACACAATGAAATGAAGGAAATGATTAGAAACGAATACTCAAAGAGAATGAAAGCTATACTCAAGTCAAAGCTCAACTCTGGAAACATGGTGAAGGCCATAAATACT
>NC_090735.1:159551723-159554223 GCF_036898095.1 Palaemon carinicauda | reverse complement strand
GAGTGTTAGGGGCGAGTAATGTGGGAATACCTGTAAGGACAAATGAAGGGTTTAGGCAAGGGAATCAGGTTTGGAGGGATAGGAGTGCTAGTGCGCCGCAAGATAGGTCAGGTAGTTGTATCCGTGAAGAGAAGTGTTATAGATGTGGGAAAGTAGGACATAAGAAGAATGAATGTAGATGGGCTCTTGGTGCTTGTTTTGGATGTGGTGAGGTAGGGCATAGAATTAGCGAGTGCACGAAAGAGAAAGGGTAAAATGTTATCGGTGTGGTATGACAGGGCACATAGCGAGTGGATGTCGGAGTAATCGTACAAATGTGATTTGCGGTAATTGTGGTAAGGATGGGCATTATGCTAGAATGTGCAAGGAGCCACGGGGGAAGTGTACTGAATGTGGTGCAGATGGGCATGTAGCTAGGGTATGTAGGAAGAAGGGAGGAAATCAGCCAGGATGTTCGGGAAACTAGAGTGTAAGAGGGTTCAGCTGGGTGAGTCCTCGAGTGTGTGCGGAGTGAATGTGATGCATGTTCGTGAAGATTTATTACATGAAGACGTGATGGGCGAAAGAGCTTATGACTGCATGAGTGCAAAAGTAAATTTTAATGGAATAGAACTAGTTGGTCTGATTGATACTGGTTGTGGTGTCAATTTAATGTTTAGGAATGCATACGATAAGGTAAGGGATGTGTGTGAATTTAGGGGGTGTAAAGGTGAAGTGAAAGGGATCGGTAATTTAAGTATGTCTGTGCAAGGAAAGTTACGAGAAAATGTTATGATTGGGGGGCTGATGATGGAAGATAATGATTTTTATGTGGTTGAGGGAGTAAATGACAAATACGATGTGTTGTTAGGTTATAACTTCTTGAAAAAATGCGGTATGATTGTACATCCTAGTGTAAATATGATAGAGATGAAAGTTAAGAGTAAATTTTGTGGGGAATTTTATTTGAATGAAGATGGTAGTGTATGTACGAAGGTATGGAAAGGTGTGCCGTTAATAGCAAAAGAAGGTGTTAAATTGTCTAAAGATGCGAGTGAGGTTGTCAGTGTAAAAGTTGCATGGCCGAATAGTCTGGGAATTGCCAATAGTGACAATTGTGAATATGTAGTGGAAGGTTCGGAAGCAAGTAATTTGGTGAAAGCAAGTGTGCATGTGTATGATGGTATTTTGAATTTGCAGGAGCCGAAGGTGTATGTGAGCTTGTTGCCGACTGTAAGGAGGAAGAGAATACGGGGTATACGTGAGGGTGATTGTATGGGATGTATGTATACGTTGGTCAATGTAGAGGATGAAAGGTATGTTAAATTGAGACGGGTTATGACGGGTAAGATAAAGCCGGATGACGATTGGGACTATGAAAGTTTGAAAGAAAGAATTAATGTAGATGAGAATATAAGTGAGGGGGGAAAGGGAACAATTGTATAGGATGTTATGGGATAGACGGAGAGTTTTGAGTCGCGGTGACGAGGATTGTGGGGGGATCAAAGCTGCCTGAATTTAAGATAGTTCTTAGTAATGATACCCCCATATATCAGCGTCCCCGACATTTTTCTCCGCCTATTGCCAGAGAAATAGAAGAGCAGTGCCAGGAGTTAGAACAAATGGGTATAAATGAGAATGAATACTGTAGTTTAATTGATACAGGTGCACAAGTGTCATTAGTGAATATGTCTGTTATCAAGGAAATAGAGCGGTACAATTGGGAAGTGAAACGGCAATGTACGAGTGTGAGAATTCATGGGATAGGTAAAGGAAGTTTGCTAGTTTGGGAAGAAGTGCGTTTGAAAGTAAAACTGGGAAGTATGGAGGTGGAACATAATTTTATTGTAATGGGAGAGAATGAGATGCCTAGTTGTTTTTTGATAGGAATTGACTTTTTAAGATTGCATGATTTATCAGTTGATATTGGTAGTGGTTTGCTTCTGAAAAATGGATGTGAAGTAGTTGTGATAGAAGATAATAGTGTATATTATGGCGATTTTGTTGGCATGGTTGATATTACGAGGAGTGAGGATGATCTACTGACTAAAGAGGGAAGGTGGAAGAAATGCAAGATGAATGTGAGGAAATTAAAAGGTTACGTGAATGTATGTTGAATAGTATTGAGGTAGAAGAATGGTCGTCTGATTTAGAGGTGTATAAGAAAGTTAGTAAGAGACTTATTGTGTGTAAGAATATTGTTTATTTCTACATAAAGGAATGGATGAAGATATATATGTTCCTGTGTTTCCAATGCATGCAGCAGTAAGTATGTGTATGTTAGTGCATGACAGATATGGGCATATGGGTAAGAATAAATTATGGGAATGCATGCGTGAGAGATTGTTTACACCTGGGTTGAGTCAGATATGTAAGGATGTAGCGACTACGTGTGAAGATTGCCAGAAAGGGAAGTATCAGAGAGTGCATGCTAATCCGCCTGTTTTGAGATTACGTATGAAAGAACCATTTGAGATGTTTGTGATTGATTGTGTTTCGTTGCTGTGACTGCGAGAAGACA
>NC_090735.1:159365650-159368150 GCF_036898095.1 Palaemon carinicauda | reverse complement strand
TTGCTGTTAAGATCGCATTCCAGTTGTTGACGTTTTCTTGGAGAGCTTCTGCGTTGGGGGCTATCATTGCGTGGTCATCTGCATACAGAAGGTTGATGATCATATCTTCAGCTTCGTCCTCGCCTCGTTCCCTCATACATTTGTCTAGGAACAATATAAAAAGAAGTGGAGAAAGGACGCTGCCCTGTCTTACTCCTGATTTAATTTCAAACCAATCTTCATTTTCTTGATTTGTTTTTACTCTGGATTTGATGTTTTGATAGGTGTTATAAATTGCTCTTATAAGTTTCTCAGGGATTCCATAGTAAGGGTCTTTTAGGGCATCCCATATTTTCATTCTTGGTACTCTATCAAAAGCCTTTTCTAGGTCTATAAAAGCAATATATCTGTCCCTGTTCCATTCCCAGCTTTTCTCGAATATCATCTTGAGTGAAAAAATCATATCGGTTGTCCCTCTTCCTTGCCGAAAACCACTTTGCCATTCCCCCAGCTTTGGTTCAACATATCCTCTCAATCTGGTTTCAAGTATTCTTTCATATACTTTAAAAGCGTGTGACATTAGGGATATTCCTCTATAATTGCTGCAATTTGTCTTGTCACCTTTTTTATAGATTGGGCATATTAGATCTCTTCTCCAGTCTTCGGGTGGTATTTGTCCATTCCAGAGTATGTCGATTAGTTCCAGCAGCCAAATGACTCCATCCTCACCCATGTTTTTAAGGAGCTCTGCAGGTATTGTATCCACTCCAGGGGCCTTACCATTTCTCATCCTCTTGAGGGCACTTTTTACTTCCTGTGTCGTTATGTCAGGTTCTGCATCCCAAACCACATCAAATTCTACATGTTCTTCAAGGTCATCATTTTCATTGTTTAGTAGTGTTTCAAAGTGATGCTTCCATCCTAATTCAATTTCTCGGGGTTCGGTTAAAATTGTCCCATCCATAGGATCTTTGATTACATAAGTGGGTGGTTGGCTTCCCTTTCTATAGTTTTTAGCAGTGTTATATATGAGTTTTCTAGTACCTTGGAGATCATTTCCTAGGTCTTCTCCTATTCTTTCCCAGGTTTCTCTTTTTGTTTGAGCTTTTATTCTTTCTGTTTCTCTCAAGGCTTCTTTATAATTATTGTGATCTTCCAAGCTCAAAGTTTTCATCCATTTTCTGAAAAGTTTCATTTTATTTGTAACAGCGGACTTAAGTGTGGGAGTCCACCAAGCAGTTTGTTTTTTCCTCCTACCTCGAACTCTTTTCTTCTGCACTGTATTATTAGCAGCGCCTAATACAGCCATCTTAAAGTGTCTCCATTTTTCATTTGGGTCGTTGCTCTCCTGTTGCATTTGTTTAGCTCTACTGATTTCGTTTTGATATCTAACTAAGCATTCCTCTTCTCTCATATTCTCTAGGATAAATCTTTCTCTCACTTGGCTTTTAATTGGTTTAGGTTTCACTGTCTTTAATTTAATTAGGAGAAGCCTGTGATCTGAATCGAATGACACAGAGGGAATACTTTTTACATCTCTTACCATATTTTTGTTATTTGTTATTGCCAAGTCAATCATTGATTTTTCAGTGTATACTCCTAAGGCCGAGTTCCACCGATACCACGTCCACTTGTGGCTGTCTCTATGATTATAGAAAGAGTTCATTATGGACATCTGGTTCTGCATGCAGAAATCAATTATGTTTTCTCCTTCTCTATTTCTGTCTCCAATGCTAAACGCTCCTAATATTCTCTCTATGCCTGTCCTGTCTTGCCCAATATGTCCATTCATGTCTCCAATTATTAATACATTCTCTACATATGGGACAGAATCTTTTACTTCCTGCAGATCTCTGTAGAATTCTTCCTTTTCTTCTTGAGGGCGGTCCTGCTGTGGTGCATACACCTGAATTATACTGGCTTTAAACATTCCCAACTTAAAGGAAAAGCCAATAATCCTATCACTCTTGTAATTTACATGACTAATTTTTCCAGCTAGCTCTTCCCTCACAATAAAGCCTACTCCGTGTCGTGCAGCTCTTCCACCTTTGTAAAGTAATTGGTAATTGTTATGCAATAGTTTTGTTCCTTCTCCTGGTAAACGGGTTTCACAGAGTCCCAAAATGTCTATATTTCTCTCCTCCATCATCATGATTACCTCCTCCTCCTTACCTCGCAAAGTACTTAGATTAATAGTTCCCAATCTCAAAGCTCCACTTCCTTGTCCATGTCCAATAACATTCCGAGTCAGGATGTGCCCGGGCATCCTTTGATCAATGGGTCCGTCCTGAAGCAAGTCGTGCGGTTCATGAGCAATTTATAGCGGCTCACCGGCTTGCTAGGCCTGTCGTGAGCCCTCAGAGCTGTTAATTCGTACCATCCATAAGCCTTTTGCTTCCTAATAGGTCACAGAGGTTCCAACATAACCCCCAAGCAGTCTTATGGTAGGCTTAAGCCACTGCACCTCTACAAGGTTACACAGCTCCTTGTCCCAATGTATGTTGGCCTTGGGACCTCAGTG
>NC_090735.1:159261931-159264431 GCF_036898095.1 Palaemon carinicauda | reverse complement strand
GGGCAGGGTTGTTTTTCATTATCAAGTCTCGTGTTTTTGCTGATTGGTAATAAATTATGAGGTTGATTTCAGTATCCACTGCCGTGGCAAAAACGTTGTTTTTTATTATATTTTTCATAATCTTTTCTTCTTCGTTGTAGTTTACGCTCATAATGCCTTTATAGTAAAGATTTATTTTTGCTGGCGTGTTGGTATCATTAGGGCCTTCATTCTGGTACCATTTCTCGATTTCTTTTTTAATTTGCCGATTAATGTCCTTATTCGTGAAGCCATTATTCACCAGAATTTTAGTAACTCTGTCAAGTTCCTCGTGGGTGCCTCTCCACGAAGAACAGTGAGAAATGGCTCTTCGAATAAAAGACTTAATGGTGGCAGTTTTATACCGACTAGGGCACTCGCTGTCACCATTCAGACATAGGCCGAGATTCGTTGGTTTTACGTACACCGAGGTACTAAAACTATCATTGCTTGTTTCTACAAGGACATCAAGGAAGGGGAGACGTCCTTGGAGGCTGTGCTCTAGGGTGAACCTGAGCGAGCTGCATTCCTCGAAAATTCGGCGAAGTTCTTCTATGCTCTCCTGATTGGCCGTTTTTATGAAAGTATCGTCAATGTAGCGTACATAGAGGTCTGGTTTACTGATTTTTCGAAAAACTCTCTCCTCGACTACTCCCATATAAAAATTAGCAAAGAGGACGCCTAAAGGGGACCCCATAGCGACTCCATCTTTCTGAATAAATATATGGCCCTTATGGGTAGTGAAAGGGGCTTTCTTGGTGCATATTTCTAATAGTGCACGGAGAGAGGCCTCGGGGATGTTGAGGGTGGGTGTCGTTGTATCCCTATAAACTCTGTCCATTATGAATTTTATTGTTTCATTCACGGGAACGTTAGTAAATAGGGACTCGACATCCATGGAGGCAATAACTCCGTCACTTGTGGAATTTCTCAGTTTTTCTAGGAATTCTGCTGATGATGTCACACAATATTTATTGGGGATATAGGGTGTGAGTAAGGTGTTCAGTCTCTTAGCAAGCTGGTATGTAGGGGCAGGGCACTGGCTGATAATAGGCCTGAGAGGGTTCCCTTGCTTGTGCGTTTTTACATTTCCGTATAAGTAGCCGAGCCCAAAATCACCTGAAATAGGTGGCAAATGGACGGCGTTGGTGGCAGCATTAATGGTTTGTATAATGCTGTTTGCTTCCCTCTTGATATCCTCAGTGGGGTTGCGGGACAATCGTTCAAATTTTGAGGTATCAGCCAAAATTTGATCTAGTTTCTCATGGTACTCCTCTGTATTTATGAGAACGAAGGCGGCAGTTTTATCTGCACGGCGTACAGTGATGCCTTCTTGCAATCTAAGAGCCTTGGCAGCATCTCTCATCTCCTTCGTGACAATCCCACTCCGGTATTGGCCACGGTCAGTGAGGGCTTCTGCCAAGAGTAGGGGTTGGAGGGCATCAGTCGTCCGTAGGGCACCTCTACGTTCATTTTCTTGTATGGTGTCAAGGAGGAGCTCGATTTCCAATCTCTTGTCAGTCGGTCTTGGTTTGGTCATGTAGTGGCAATTAAGGCCTAAACATAATATTTCTTCTTGAGCAGGCGTGGGAACGTAATTGGTGAGATTTACATACTCTTGCCTCTTTTCTGGGATCCTAAGTTTGCCTCCATTGATATTAATGAGTTTTCTTATTACAGTTTTGGTCCGATTTCGCTGGTCTTTCTCTATGTACGCTACATTGACGATACTTTCATAAAAACGGCCAATCAGGAGAGCATAGAAGAACTTCGCCGAATTTTCGAGGAATGCAGCTCGCTCAGGTTCACCCTAGAGCACAGCCTCCAAGGACGTCTCCCCTTCCTTGATGTCCTTGTAGAAACAAGCAATGATAGTTTTAGTACCTCGGTGTACGTAAAACCAACGAATCTCGGCCTATGTCTGAATGGTGACAGCGAGTGCCCTAGTCGGTATAAAACTGCCACCATTAAGTCTTTTATTCGAAGAGCCATTTCTCACTGTTCTTCGTGGAGAGGCACCCACGAGGAACTTGACAGAGTTACTAAAATTCTGGTGAATAATGGCTTCACGAATAAGGACATTAATCAGCAAATTAAAAAAGAAATCGAGAAATGGTACCAGAATGAAGGCCCTAATGATACCAACACGCCAGCAAAAATAAATCTTTACTATAAAGGCATTATGAGCGTAAACTACAACGAAGAAGAAAAGATTATGAAAAATATAATAAAAAACAACGTTTTTGCCACGGCAGTGGATACTGAAATCAACCTCATAATTTATTACCAATCAGCAAAAACACGAGACTTGATAATGAAAAACAACCCTGCCCCCGCCATGCAAGATGACTTGAAAAAGACGAACGTAGTGTACCGATATAAATGCCCCGTCCAGGAATGTCCTGGCACCTACATCGGGATGACGACGATGCGTCTTTCTAAGAGATTATCTTGCCACGTGCAACAGGGTGCAATAAAAATG
>NC_090735.1:159254790-159257290 GCF_036898095.1 Palaemon carinicauda | reverse complement strand
TAATCTTAATATCACCTAATTTATAGATTACAAAAGACAATTATTTAATGTTTTAATTGATAAAAATGTTATTTGTTTTTTGGCTTTAAACAATGGTGATAAGGTGTGAAGATGAAAATCTCACAAACAAAGTACTCCATAGAGTTAATGATACTGATTGAAGGAAATTTACAATGGAATGAATGAGGAAAGTCTTGTGTAATTTGCATACAATTACTGAAACCTACATGAGAGGAACTCACCTCACGAGCTGGCTATACACCTAAGTACACAAATAAAATGTTTACTCTGTGATACCAGCTTCGTAAGAATATATATATATATATATATATATATATATATATATATATTATACACATACATATATATATATATATATATATATATATATATATATATATATATATATATATATATATATATATATATATATATAAATATATATACAGTGGTACCTCTACATACGAATTTAATCCGTTCCACAACCGACTTCGGATGTAGAAGATGTTCGGATGTAGAAACGAATTTTCCCATAAGAATACATTGAAATAGGATTAACCCGTGGTTGAGCCCAAAAACCTATGATAACTCCTTAATAAATTACTACACATAATTACACATGACAATATGCACTCTAAATTAGATAATAGACATGTAAAAAAGAATAATTATCAAGAAATAATAAATAAGAAACGGGTTTTTAGCATTACTTTACCTTAGAAAGTCCAGCGCAGGTGTCGGTCTTGCTACACAGGGGGGAGACGGACGGGCGGCGAGGAGGTAGAGAGAGTGACTACGATAAACGTACAGTACCATAGCTTATTCTAACTTACACTAAGTGAACTTTAACCTAACTTAGCTTATTTTTTTTTATTTTTATATTTTATATTTTTTTTTACATTTTCTTTTTTTCTTTTTGATGATTAATTTTAATCACTTTCACTCTCTCCACTTAAAATTGATTGTATTTTTTTCTCTTCACTCTTTGCCGATTTCTTTGAAAGTTGCTTGGTACGGCTTTTCAGAATGTTTCGAAAATGAGTTAGGCAAACATCATCGAACTGCGCAGCTACACGACAAACCTGCAATTTTTTTGGATGGTATTTGTCGATGAAGTCGACCACGTCTTGATATTTTCCTAACATCTCTTTTATTTGCGCCGAACCTAACACATGTTCTACCTCCTCGATCCCTTCCTCGTCATCACTCATGTGCTCAGACATAGCATGGAGTTCCTTGAGCTCCTCTGTAGTAAGTTCGTCGTGATGTTCGGCGACAAGTTCCGTGATGTCATCTGCGTCGACCTCCAGACCCATGGACTTGCCAAGGGAGACGATTTCCTCTATGTCTTCTGCTGCACCCACCACGGGATCAGGTTCGGGGTCAAAACCCTCGAAATCTCGGGGAGAAACTGCATCAGGCCACAGCTTCTTCCAGGCAGAATTATGTGTCCATCGAGTTACTCCCACCCAAGCCTGATCTATGATCTTCAAGCAGTGCACGATGTTAAAGTGGCTATTCCAAAATTCACGCAAAGTTAAGTTTGTGCTTTGCGTGACATTAAAGCACTGCTTGAATAGGTGCTTGGTGTAGAGCTTTTTGAAGTTCGAGATGACTTGCTGGTCCATGGGCTGGAGGATAGAGGTGGTACTCGGTGGAAGATACAGCACCTTTATGAACTTGAATTCTTCGAAGATATCATCTTCAAGTCCGGGGGGGGGGGGTGGTGAGCGGGTGCATTGTCAAGGCATAGCAGGCACTTTAAAGGCAATTTCTGCTCATGAAGATACTTCTTCACAGAAGGATCGAAAACTTGGTGAACCCATTGGACAAAGAACTGCCTAGTGACCCAGGCCTTCGAGTTGGATCGCCAGAAAACATGAACCTGGTCCTTATCCACATTCTGTGCCTTAAAGGCCCTAGGGTTCTCAGAATGGTAAACCAGTAAGGGCTTGACTTTAAAGTCTCCACTAGCGTTGGCACATAGGGCAAGAATCAACCGATCTTTCATTGGCTTATGCCCAGGCAGTTTCTTCTCTTCGGCGGTAATGTAGGTTTGACTGGGCATCTTCTTCCAAAACAGCCCCGTTTCATCACAATTAAACACCTGCTGCTCTACGTAGCCTTCTTCCTGCACGGTCCTTTCAAAGCTCTTCACAAAGTCAGCTGCAGCCTTTGTGTATGCACTAGCAGCCTCTCCGTGGCGACCATTTGAATGAATCCCGGACCGTTTCTTAAATTTCTCAAACCAGCCACGAGATGCCTTGAAATCGTCTGAGGAAGGTTCGGTTGAACTCTCCCCACCATCACCCCCAGAGCTCGCCTCCTTCAAGTCAGTGAAGATGGCGTGCGCCTTCTCGCAGATGATAGTTTCGGTGATGGTGTCGCCAACAATCTTTCTGTCCTTGATCCAGATTAGCAGAAGTCGTTCCATCTCTTCTATGACAGGGCTACGACGTTTTGAAATGATGGTGATCCACTTAGAGGGTTTCACTGCTTT
>NC_090735.1:159212290-159237290 GCF_036898095.1 Palaemon carinicauda | reverse complement strand
TGTGCCTTAAATGCCCTAGGGTTTTAGGAATGATAAACCAATAATGGCTTTATTTTGCAGTCCCCACTGGCGTTGGCACATAGGGCAAGAGTCAACCAATCCTTCATAGGCTTATGTCCAGGCATTTTCTTCTCTTCGGCGGTGATGTATGTTCGACTAGGCATCTTTTTTCAAAAAATACTGGTTTCATCACGATTGAAAACTTGCTGATCTACGTAGCCTTCATCCTCCACGATATTTTGAAACTTCTTAACAAAATCGTTAGTAGCCTTGGTATCCGAACTTGAAGCCTCTCTGTACCGAACAACAGAATGAATCCCGGTCTGTCTCTTAAATTTCTCGAACCAACCGCGAAATGCCTTGAGTTCCTCCGTTGTAGGATCGGTTGAACTCTCCCATGCGTCATCCCCAGAACCCTACCGTCTTCAAGTCAGAATAGATAGCGCTGGCCTTCTCACAAATGATCATTTCAGTGATTTTATCGCCAACAATTCTTTGTCCTTTATCCCTATCAAGAAAAGGAGTTCCATCTCTTCCAGGTAGGGCTACAACGTTTTGAAATAATGGTGATCCCCTTCGATGGTTTGACTGCTTTAATGGCTGCCTTCTGCTTGATGATCGTCAAGATCGTAGACATATTCCGGCCATATTGTTTAGACAGGTCACTCACACGCTGACCGTGCTCATGTTTTTCTATAATTTCTTGCTTCAATTCTAATGAAAGCATTGCCTTCTTCCTTTTTTCACAACTACTAATACCTGTACCGAAACTAAGCTTCTTAGGACCCATGATTATATATAAAATAAAAAAGAAAACGTAAGAAAAGGAAGATGATAAGCACTGTTAATAACGGACCGAACAGAGGACAACCACACGATGTGTACAAGAACAGAGAACTGACCGACGCCATACTCATTAGCGTCCCTTCGACGTGTTGCCGTCTACCGGCGTAAACAAGAAACTCCGATCAACACTTCGAGAAAATTCTACGCGTATGATCTACGTCGGATGTTGGAGTATGACTTGGGGTGTCGAGACGAAATATGGATAAAATTTTACTTCGGGTATTGGAACAATCGTTTGTAAAGGCAGTCGTATGTAAAGATTCCACTGTATATGGTAACAGTTAATGGCACTCACCCTTTTGCGGGGAAAACAATTTCTCCTAAATGGAGTATCACGAAAAATAAAATATAACAACAACCGTGAAGATGTTTAAGTTAGAAGTAGGAAAATATTACAGATAAATTGTTTAAACCAAGAAATTTTACTGAGAGAGTTGTCAGCCATGTAGATCTGAAAAATACTTGAGAAGAAATATTTGATATTTACTTTTTTCCCATAACATAACCTAGGCAACAGTCTGTCTCTGCATACATCAAATGCTAATTTTGCTCTAATCTTTTAGAACAGATGTAACAGGATTTGCACAATATACTTTGTATTTCTTTAGCAAACACGTTAACTTCCTTATCACCATATTTTCGACACCTTGTCTGTTCGACACTTTGACTGTTTGACATTCTGTCCATTCGACACTCTGACCATTCAACACTTTGTTTTTTGACACACTGTCTTTCGACATTATGTCTTTCAACAATCTGTCCTAATACCTTAAAGGGTGACTGTACAATACGGTACTAGGACAGGTAGAGGAGGCTTATTATTTGAGAGGCGGAAATATGATGATGGTGTGACCGTTTACTCCAGCAGATGTAAATTAGAATATAATGGATTCATTGTGGGTCTATTTTTAAAACCTTAATTGACTTAGAATTGGAGATGTAAAGTTAACAAATGCCAAACATGGTGGACTGTTTGACCCTACATCTCATGAATACAGCTTTCTATATTTGATATAGTTAATGATATTTTGAGGTTCTTACTCAAAATAGGTTGAATTCTAGAATCATAATAATGAAACTCCTTATTCTAAATATGATAGTTTGGCGTTGAAAGTAGTTCATGCTTGAAGTAAAGATATTTAGAGGAGTTTTATCAAAGCATTATCATGAGGAAAATTCTAAAATCTCACTCATCAGTTTTGTATTTAAATTAGGGCCAATAAAGAAAGGGATAATATTAGGCTTTAATTGGATTTCTTGCAAGAACTTTATCTTTTATATAGTTTTCACCCCACAAAAAAGAAAATTCCCACCTGTTGATAATAAATTTGATAGGAATAATTAACAGAAAAAGTATAGCTTTCACAAGTCTCAAGTAAAAACTCTAAATTGGAAAGTTTAATGAAGCCAAATGAAATAAAAAGAATAAAATGAAGAAGTGATAAACAAAACAAAAATAGAATGGGAGTAAATAGAAAAACTTGTGTGGTGTAATAATGGTGAAATGTTGGCAAAGGATAAGAATAAATTTGCATGCTGTTGAAAAGTTTATCTTACCTTTATTTCTCTTGGGAGTATTACGGGGTTCTCGGTGTTTCAGAGTTTCTATTCAAAGTAGAAAAAACTTTGCTGGCAATGGCAAGATTGGTTAATGGCTGGGGATTTAGATGAAAATAGCACATATTATGCAATCATATATTTTCTTGTTATTTAATCTGGAATCCACACACACTCGAACACAAACGCTGACAAAAACACATAGATATAAAACACCGTATAGATACATATACAAACAAACAAATGCATACATATTTGGATATGTATATATCAATGAATAATATGCATTAATATATATATATATATATATATATATATATATATATATATAAATATTCATATATATGTATATATATATATATATATATATATATATATATATATATATATATATATATCTTAATATATCTTAATATATGTAAATATGAATACACACACATATATACATATATATATATATATATATACATATATATATATATATATATATATATATATATATATATATATATATATATATACATATATACATATATATATATATATATATATATATATATATATACATATATACATATATATATATATATGTATATATATATATATATATATATATATATATATATATATATATATATATATATATATATATATATATATACACAATAACAACGTTAATGCAACCGTTTTTAGTTCACTGGAGGACAAAAACCTCAGACATGTCAAATTATGTCAAAACTACGCTGGCCAGTGCGGATTAAAAATAGCAGATTTTCGTCTTATTACTAACCTACTGTAGTATGGGTGGCCTTGACTAGTTTAAGTTTGCTGATCATGCCGATATGCAAACCCTTTCATAACGTTCAGGTATCGTCACTGAGAAAGGGACATATATATATATATATATATATAAATTATATATAGATTATATATATATATATATATATATATATATATATATATATATATATATATATATATATATGTGTATGTGTGTGTGTGTGTGTGTATGTGTATGTGTCTGTATGTATGTATGTATGTATGTATTATCATTATCATCATCCATAGCTAGTCCACTGCAAGGCAAAGGCCTCAGACATGACCATTCACTAGCGTCTGTTGATGGTCTTTCTATGACAGTCTATACTCACAAAATTTCTCAGCTCGCCATCGAAAGTCTCCTCTCCTTTCCCCTGCTCTGTCTGTAAATTTTAGGGACCCATTCTGGTATTCTTTATGTTCATCTATAATCTATTATTTTCATTATGTGTCCTGTCCATGTTGATTTCTATTCCTTACATATTAGAATATCCTCTACCTTTTTCACAAATCCACAATTATCAATGGGTATACTGTTATAATAGTATTATTTTCTGAAATATCTTTGTATACAAGAAAAAATGAATTAATTATGTAACGTACTGTAGAGACGCAATATGATCTTTGTTTAACCATATAAGAATATAATACTTGACATAGAGGAATATTAAAATAAACTTGAAAATTACCGTTAATTTTATAAACACAGGGCTGTGCTAATTTACATGCTAAATATCGTTCTTCAAAGACAGTTTTTATAATATCTATATACCCAGAAACTACTCTACGATACATGAAAAATAATAATGCAAACATCTTTGAATGTTTCCTAATAATTTCCTCTGAAGCAACGTCCCACTGACACAGTTACTGTAAATCACTGAACTACTTAAAAAAATAATTATAATTAACCCCAGATAGGATTCAAAAATAAAATTATAATAAATGGCCTCATGGATTTCATACATACATTTCCCAGCAGATAAAGGAACACTAAATCATTGAGATCAATTCAACTTTAAGATCAGATTTCGTTACAATCATATCAGGAAATCATTAGAATGAAATTTAGTTTTGGCCTCAATCAACAGAAACTTCCACGTTGTGGTATTTGAGCTGAGACCTGTCAGTTGCAACACTCAACAAGAGCTGGGCGAAGTTTCTTATCCAGCTATCCACTTCAACAGTCAAAAACCAGGTAACATCTCTTCCCGTTTAAAAGATTTCAAAATCCTCTCTCAGGCTATTTCACTTGAGAACTCTTCTCAGACTTTACTCACTCCAGTTCCTGTGCCTTTCAAGTTCTCTTCGGTCAAGGATATTTTACATCAGTTTTGCTAAATTTTACTTTTAACTCTAAGAGTGTTTATATTTGTTGGTTTAAGAGTGAATCTTGAAATAATAATAATAATAATAATAATAATAATAGTAATAATAATAATAATATATATATATATATATATATATATATATATATATATATATATATATATATATATATATATATATATATATATATATAGGAATTACAGGTGAAGATATAATATTTGGTGTGCAGCAGGGTCCAAAAAACATCAGTTAAAAGGCCATAATTTATTTAGAGACGTTTCGAACATTGCAATGTTCATTATCAATCTGTAAAAGATAATATAAAATTCTTGAAATTTGTACAATAATTTAAAACAAAATAGTAAAAGAGTATTAAAACATTATTGATTTTATAACGGAAAATCGTAAAAAAACTAAAACAGTAAAACAAAAGAGAACCAGTGCTCACCAGACCATCCATAGGAAAAGGTGAAGAACGAATGAGTAAAAATTGTTACTCACCTACGACTTCAGTTATGCTAAGAAAAGAGAAGAGGCAGAGATATTAGAGTTTAAAGAAGGAACAAGCCGTTTGATATATAATGACTCAAGGGTAGTTAGAAATTCGCTTTGTTTTGTCCCACCAATAATTTTAAAGTGTTTTTTGTTTACTTGTATTTTGCACATGGTGGCATGATTCCTTATATTCGAAAATTCTGGGTTACCAAGTCTCTGACCAGTTCTAAAGCTGTATCCCATATGGCTACAGTATCTCACCTGCAACAACCTTCGGCAAGATCCAACATAGATACCGGGACATCCCGGGCACTTGAATTTATAAATTATGTTGGACCTCATGAAGGTCTGCAGTTTGTCTTTGTAGCCAAAAAATACATTAATTTTGAGTGGATTGATTGGGATTAGTTTGATGTTGAGGCAGCCGAACTCTTTTTCTATTATTTTCTTAAGTTTGATGGAAAACTTGTTGTCAGATAAGTAAGGAATTGTAGCGAAAATATTTTTCTTTTTGACATTATACGATGGTATTGTCAAAAAGAAAAATATTTTCGCTACAATTCCTTACTTATCTGACAACAAGTTTTCCATCAAACTTAAGAAAATAATAGAAAAAGAGTTCGGCTGCCTCAACATCAAACTAATCCCAATCAATCCACTCAAAATTAATGTATTTTTTGGCTACAAAGACAAACTGCAGACCTTCATGAGGTCCAACATAATTTATAAATTCAAGTGCCCGGGATGTCCCGGTATCTATGTTGGATCTTGCCGAAGGTTGTTGCAGGTGAGATACTGTAGCCATATGGGATACAGCTTTAGAACTGGTCAGAGACTTGGTAACCCAGAATTTTCGAATATAAGGAATCATGCCACCATGTGCAAAATACAAGTAAACAAAAAACACTTTAAAATTATTGGTGGGACAAAACAAAGCGAATTTCTAACTACCCTTGAGTCATTATATATCAAACGGCTTGTTCCTTCTTTAAACTCTAATATCTCTGCCTCTCCTCTTTTCTTAGCATAACTGAAGTCGTAGGTGGGTAACAATTTTTACTCATTCGTTCTTCACCTTTTCCTATGGATGGTCTGGTGAGCACTGGTTCTCTTTTGTTTTACTGTTTTAGTTTTTTTACGATTTTCCGTTATAAAATCAATAATGTTTTAATACTCTTTTACTATTTTGTTTTAAATTATTGTACAAATTTCAAGAATTTTATATTATCTTTTACAGATTGATAATGAACATTGTAATGTTCTAAACGTCTCTAAATAAATTATGGCCTTTTAACTGATGTTTTTTGGACCCTGCTGCACACCATATATATATATATATATATATATATATATATATATATATATATATATATATATATATATATATATATATATATATATATATATATATATATATATATATATACTGTATATATATGTATATATATGTATATATATATATATATATATATATATATATATATATATATATACATATATATATATACATATATATATATATATACATATATATATATATATACATATATATATATATATATATATATATATATATATATATATATATATATATATATATATATGTGTGTGTGTGTGTGTGTGTGTGTGTAAAACAAAGGCCTCAGACATGACCATCCAGTCACGTCTGTTGGTCTTTCTATGGTAGTCTACACCCGCAAAATTTCTTAGCTCGTCATTTGAAACTCCCCTCTTCTTCCCCCTGTTTTGTCTCTAAATTTTAGGGACCCATTCTGGTATTCTTTATGTTCATCTATAATCGGTTATTTTCATTATGTCTCCTGTCCATGTTGATTTCTATATCTTACATATTAGAATATCTTCTAACTTTTTTTTCAAAAATTCACAATTATCAATGGGTATACTGTTATAAAAGTATTATTTTCTGAAATATCTGTGTATACAATAAAATATAAATTAATTATGTAAAGTACTGTAGAGACGCAATATGATCCTTGTTTAACCATTTAAGAATATAATACTTGACATAGAGGAATATTAAAATAAACTTGAAAATTACGGTTAATTTTATAAAAAAAAGGGCTGCGCTAATTAGCATGAAAAATATCGTTCTTCTATGACAGTTTTTATAATAGCTTTATACCCAGAAACTACTCTACGATATATGAAAAATAGTAATGCAAACATCTTTGAATGTTTCCTAACAATTTCTTCGGAAGCAACGTCCCAGTGATACAGTTACTGTAAATCACATAATTACTTAAAAAAAGTATAATTGACCCCCAGATAGGATTCAAAAATAAAATTTTTGATAAATGGCCTCATGGAGTTAATACATACAATTCCCAGCAGATAAAGGAACACTAAATCATTGAGATCAATTCAACTTTAAGATCAAATTTCGTTACAATCATATCAGGAAATCATTAGATTGAAATTTAGTTTTGGCCTCAATCAACAGAAACTTCCACGTTGTGGTATTTGAGCTGAGGCCTGTCAGTTGCCACACTCAACAAGAGCTGTGGAAAGTTTCTTATCTAGCCATCCGGTTCAACAGTCAAAAACCAGGTAACATCTCTTCCCGTTTAAAAGATTTCAAAATCCTCTCTCAGGCTATTTCACTTGAGAACTCTTCTCAGACTTTACGCACTCAAGTTCCTGTGCCTTTCAAGTTCTCTTCGGTCAGGGATATTTTACATCAGTTTTGCAAAATTTTAATTTTAACTCTAACGTGTTTATATGTTTTGGTTTGTAGTCTGAATCTTAGAATAATAATAATAATAATAATAATAATAATAATAATAATAATAATAATAATAATAGTAATGATAATAATAATAATAATAATAATAATAATAATAATAATATCAACTTTTATTATATTCATAATGAGTCCTAATTACTCTTTCCAATGTTTCTTATTTGATTAACATATTTAAGGTTCCATTTCTGATCTGCTTTTCTTTATCATCATCGCCATATTATCATTATTGTTATTATTATTATTATCATTATTATTATTGTTATTATTATTATCAATCATTATCATTATCATTATCATTATCATTATTATTATTATTATTATTATTATTATTATTATTATTATCATTATCATTGTTATTGTTATTGTTATTGTTATTGTTATTTGGACCAAATCTAGCATGAGGAACAATTACTGATTTTCAATTCTAACAATCCTTGTATGGTTAAATTTGTTTTGCAAGATTTGGGTGTAAACCTGTTTATGTTTATTCCCTGTAAATAGGGAAAGAGATAACATAAAGAGATTAATTTCTGTATCCTGGTGAATGTATGATTATCTTCATAACATTCTGGGAGATAGAGGCAAACTTATCCAACTAAAACCAAAGCCAAAGCCTTCCTTACCGAAAGGCTTAAACGCCGAAAATGGATACTAAGCAAATGTTTGCCTTTACCACCCGCACGAGAACCCAGGAAGTAGTAAATACCAAAGTATTGACATTACCATTACGCTTCCAAAAGTGATGAAGAGTAAATTGAAATTCATGTATACAGGTTCAAGTTATGGCATTTATCTAGTCTTGCTGTGTTGACACGAGGCAAAGAGTGGCTGGTGTTATAGTAATGAAATGAAGGGATGCAGGTCTTTATATATATATATATATATATATATATATATATATATATATATATATATATATATATATATATATATATATATATATATATATACAGGGAATGTACGTACATTTATTTATATATGTATATATATGTATATATATATATATATATATATATATATATATATATATATATATATATATATATATATATATATATATATATATATATATATATATATATATATATAGGTGCTACTATAGCGTGAGGTCTACCTCCCGTTAGCACTATAGCGTGAAGTCTACCGCTGAATTATTCATCCCTCATAGATAAAACACATTTCATACATTTGTTTAAGCAATAAACACTCAATTTAAACATATTTTAGAAATGTCTTAAAATGATAATTGGAATTTTAATTATATTGAAAAAAAAATTAATAAAGGTAAAAATAAACATGTTATCATATTTTTCCATATTCATTCTAGCGACACAAAACAATAAACACTTAATTTAAACATATCTTAGAAATGACTTAAATAGATAATTGGATTTCTAATTACGATAAAAAAAGCAATAAAGGTAAAAATAAACATGTTATCGGTCTACTGCTAAATTATTCGTCCCTCATAGATAAAACATATTTCATACATTTGTTTAAACAATAAACACTTAATTTAAACATATCTTAGAAATGACTTAAATAGATAATTGGATTTCTAATTACATTAAAAAAGGAATAAAGGTAAAAATAAACATGTTATCATATATTTTCATACATTTATCCTAGCGGTACACACTTCGTACATCTTCTAAGAAAGACAAATAGATCATTGGAATTTTTTCTCATCACCTTCCAGCAAAAATAATCAAGATGAGACTGGAAAAGCTGACGACCAACACCTCACATTAATCTCTTCAGAATCATCGTTTTAGCGTCCAACCACGATCGCTCAATTGCCTGTGTGTATGCTCCTGTCGCTGGATCCACATAATATTGCTGGTGGTTCACTGTAGAATGCTGGTACCCCATGGCATTAAGGTTGCGGAAGGTCCAAGCTTGTCGCGTGGTAGACCTCATCCTCCGCCTGGGTAGGCGACATATGGCGGTAGACCTCACGCTATAGTAGCACCTATATATATATATATATATATATATATATATATATATATATATATATATATATATATATATATATATGTATATATATATATATATATATATATATATATATATGTATATATATATATATATATATATATATATATATATATATATATATATATATATGTGTGTGTGTGTGTGTGTGTGTGTGTGTTTGTGTGTGTGTGTGTGTGTGTACAAATAATAATTCAAGTCAAGTCATTTCATTTTCCTTTTGTGTGCATGTGTGTGTGTTTGCTTGTTTATGTGCGCCTGTTTATCACCTTATCATAATGTTTAAGAAGGAAGAGAGAGAGAGAGAGAGAGAGAGAGAGAGAGAGAGAGAGAGAGAGAGAGAGAGAGAGAGAGAGAGAGAGAGTTTCTGGTTTAGAGTACTGATATCTTCAAGGATTGATAAAAAGCTTTTTAAATATCTAAAAAAGGATAATAGGTACAGCGTGATGTGTTATTTCAAGTTCAAACACAATTACAAATTTAAATAAGGTTAAACTGATTAAGAACATAAATACCATTTTTGACACTGCTATAAAACATATTTTATATAACAACTTTAATTGTTTGGTGGTAATGCAAAAAAATAAAATAATAATAATGATAATAATTTGAAGGTTGTATCCTTCATGACGGTTCAACAAATTATATAGAAATTTACTTTTACCAAAAAGGGTTAACAGAATTCTAAAAGCGAGACCTTTAACAATTCAAATGTTAAATAGTTGTGCTTAATTATATTCAGCCGAATCCCTCCCTTGTATGCCAGATCAAGTATTTATTTCTTCATGAATAATGGGCAGAAATTGTTTATGAATGTTTAATGCAAATTTAAAAAAGGATGCAAATACCTGATGTATATAGAGATAAGTCAGCAACTAATGCATGATTCGGTAAGTGATGAATAGGCGATTTGCATATTAGGATAACATTTTCAACGACAGTAATTGTTTCCAAATAATCGTTATTGTATTGGAAGTTTGCCTTTGTATAGAATTCATTACAATCAATTGGGTGATAGGATTTTACCTTTCTATGTTGATATTGGTCGCGATAGGCAAACTATTCAGAAGAAAATATCTTACTTTAATTTCTTATCAATCAGTGTCTCTTTTTCCACGTAAACAGAGCTTGGAATCTTTACACAACGGTTTTCCAATAAAACATTTCTCCCTTCTACCGACGGCTATTCTTTATCTTCTTTAGCAAGAGTTTGCTTTATTAGTCCTTTTATTGTGACTCTTTGGACCAAAAGTAATTCAAATGAAAACTATTTCATTTAAATTTTTTCCTATTCCGCGTTTTCTTAAGATAGAAAACTAAGACTTTATTTTCGATGAACAGCTTTCTTTTAAAAATGGAGAATCTGTTTTTATTAAAATATAAAACTAAATAGATTCATAAGAAAATAACTTTGATTTTCTGCTCCTTAATCTAAGTAGTTAGATATATGCAAATTTTATTAGGATGAATAAATTGTAAATTGGAGAGCAAGATGATGTACAATAAAAAAGGAAGGACTTATTAGAAAACTAATTATCATATTCCAGAGAAATATCATTAGTAACTTTCTTTACAATTCAAGGTAAATATATGTGCTATAGATTTAAAAGGCATCCAAAATTCAGGTTTACTACATAACACAAACTATTCCTCTCTCTCTCTCTCTCTCTCTCTCTCTCTCTCTCTCTCTCTCTCTCTCTCTCTCTCTCTCTCTCTCTCTCTCTCTCTAAGTTTTGCTTTTGAAGCCCTTATTACCATAGGGACATTTACTTAACTTTATTTCTTTAAATTCCCGTCAAGACAGGAGGAATTTAGGCAGGAGAAAATTGCAAAGTGCCCCTCTTCTCCTGTCAGTCTGTTAATTTTGGTGACAGTTGAGGTTTAATAAGTTGTTGAGTCATAATTTCCTAAGCGCGGATCCCTCTTGAAGTTTTAAAAACTTCCAGAATGTAGAATGTTCTCGGGTAAGTGAATATATGTTTGAATAATGACTTTTATTCTCATTTTATTCATATAATGCGTTTATTGCGAAGATTCTTCATTTCAAACAAAAGGTAAACTCGTGTTTAAAATCATCGAAACTAAGTTGACATTATATTTTCATAGTTGAGAATTAGAAATCATTATTTTTCTTTTTTTACATTTTTTGGTAATAATTTTATTAAGTACTTCTGGTAATATAATTTTTAATGATTTAATTCATCATCATAGAAATAAAAGAAAAGTAGATTATAGCCAACATTGTTTTAAGAATTTTAGATAAAGAGGATCTTTTTTATCTGTTGAGAGCCAAAGTAAAGTTTACCTAAACAAACCCACCATTTAAGAACATTATGGTTATCATATTTCCATAAGAAATATTACAAATATTTATAGCTCAATAGAAATTTCAGTATACATAAGTAACCGATCGATCATAGTCAATTGCTAGCAGACAGCATTTACCAGCAACCAGGATATTCAAGGAAATCAGTTGACAATAACACGAAAATTCAATCAAAACTGAATTGTCTTATGATTAGTTTTGCACTGATTTATTGGACAGTATGATCATGTTTCGCATCTGGAAAGACGTATCTATAATTGGAGTATTATTCATAAACGAACACTGCACAAGCGTAATCATATCAATTAAGGGGAGAAATCTGAGTTAGTAAAACATACAACAGTACTAGGAAATGAAACAGATAGTATGCCAATGCCACTAATAAATAGGCATTCACATAAATAAGCAGATACACAAACAAACTCACACACACACACACACACACACATATATATATATATAAATATATATATATATATATATATATATATATATATATATATATATATATATATATATATATATATATATTTATATATATATATATATGTGTGTGTGTGTGTGTGTGTTTTATATATATAAATATATATATATATATATATATATATATATATATATATATATATATATATATATACATATATATATATATATATATATATATATATATATATATATATATATATATATGTGTGTGTGTGTGTGTGTGTATGTGTGTATCAGTATATATATATATATATATATATATATATATATATATATATATATATATATATATATGTATATATACATATATATATATGTATATATATATATATATATATATATATATATATATATATATATATGTATGTGTGTGTGTGTGTATGTTGACATGTGTCCATGCTTTATAAACGTATAACGACACACACACAGACACACAGACAGACAGACACACACACATATATATATATATATATATATATATGTATATATATATATATATATATATATATATATATATATATATATATATATATATATATAAACACATATCACTCAAATATATATGTATATATATGCATTAATTGTATTTAAATGGTGCTTCATTTCCCTTTTTTGTGACTTATATAACCGTTCTTTTTTGTACTGAACCAATTTTTGGTATATTCTTAATAGATATTTTTCCTCAATTGTCTCCATTATTGCCCTATTTTCTTAGTGTCTTTAGATGCCTATAAGATTGGCTATACAGCATACATACATACATACATACATATATATATATATATATATATATATATATATATATATATATATATATATATGTATATATATGTATATATATATATATATATATATATATATATATATATATATATATATATATATATATATATTAGTGTTTGTGATCCGTCAAAATGGCTGATTAAATATTTAGAAAGATATGCAAACACACTCAGATTTAAGGCCTTGCATACCTTCACCCTATCCTAATTACGACACGTCAGTTGTGGTTTCTAGGTGTACCTCTTGAGCTAGCCCCTTTCACCAGGGTAATACTAATAACACACCCCCACTACCAGAGGGACGGGACGGGGAGAAACCGTGTAGTTATGAGTCTGAGAATGCCACTCAGCATGATTGGAAAGAAATATATTGTACCACACGTGTTTCATGCACGCTCATACACTGTAACGGTATTGCTTTTTTGTTTTATCGCTCGCTCTTCCCCGGACCGATAATATACCAAACTCTTTAATTCTGCTAGCTCAGGTCTTAGTTTCTTGCAAGTACTTGTATATAAGCTTGTTGTCTGTTTAATGAAGTTTAATTGCATTCATCTCACCTCTGTTATAACATAACACAATTGGTGACTGCTGAAGGATTGGCTCCCTCCCGCCATCCCCCTCAATGTTGTGCCCTATTGTTTGCCGTTGCCACCCTCCGACTCTGACTATTCTATCTACACAACATCCATGAAACTACCGCTCTCCTACAGTACAAAGGTAGTATCCTGGTTCCAGCATGCTGAGGTTTACTTTTACATAAGGCGTGATTCGCTCAAGCACCAAAGCCGACTATGTCCTCACTGTGATCCCAGAGGACTCTTTCCCAGAGATTTCCGATTGGCTTTGCAACCAAGGGGATTCCCCAACAGCGTATGACGTCCTTAAAACATACCTCTTGGAGCAGTACATACCATCACCAGGCAACTATATAACCAAGATTTTTCCACTCACAACAGCCGTTGGGGGACCAAAAGGCATCGTTTGGCCATGGGAAAATCACCAGTATCACTCGCCTGCAACCTGCCGCAGATGACTTTACTTGAGAAGGGAAACTACTATGCTTCCTTTGGGTATGATGCATACCAGAACCCGAACCTGCATGAGCCGCCATCAAAGATGAGGGACCTGGTGACCAAAGTCAATGCATTTATGGACAGCCACTTCACCATCTTCAAGACCTACATCAATGCCTCCACTCCTAAGGAAGGGGACAACTACCCAACACTGACTGAAGCCAATGTGAATGCAGTAAGACACAACGTGCACCTCGCAATATGCCGGAAAGGCGACAAAGCCACCCACTGCCCACATATGCCGCTCCTTGATCCCACCCCAATCAACGACCTCTCAAACCACTTACTTACGTCCATCAGCTGCAGTTCTGCTACTAATACTACAGATTCGGGGCTGCTGTAAAGAAATGTGCGTACACTTATCAGTGGGCAAAACACGTGTAAGCAGGCCATCACTTGTGGTGGTAGACTTCCCTGTCACTAATCTTTCCTTTATACATGATGCGGGTATAGGAGTGCGATTTTTGGCAAACACTGGTGCTTCCCGTTTCACTCTACCAAAGTCACTCTCGAGGAACTATCATGGTCATTCTAAGCCTGCTGACTTCTGTTTGGTAGCTGGCATTGCATCTGAGATCCCCACCCACTGATACAAGACACTCAGAATATTGTTTAGGAGTGGAAAATATCTGTGGAAATTCCTCGTTGACAACGTAACATTGCCACTAATTGCTGTGGATTTTCAATCCCATTTTCACCTTGTGGTTGATGTGGCGCATCGACGACTAGTCAACACAGACTCTTGCTCATTGACAGATCTTCAACCCACCCCTTACGACCTTGCACTCCACATCAGCACAACCACGGAGGCCTACGCTCATCTCCTCACGTTGTACCTGGAAGTCTTCCGTCCAGAACTTCCCCAAACACCCAGAGTTCCTGCAAAGCACAGTATTTATCACCATATCAAGACAATGGGGCCCTGGTGTTTGCCAGATTCCGGCATCTGGTCCCTGAACATTTGGCAGCTGCTAAACAAACATTTGCCGAAATGGTAGAACTGGGGCTCTGTCAGAAGGCTTGAAGCCCATGGTCGTCACCAATACATATCGTCCTGAAGAAGGATAGCTCCCTGGGCCCTTGTGGGGATTACAGGTGTCTGAACAAGCAGACAGAACCGGATCACTAACTCATCCCAAATATCGCTGACATTACCTCCCACTTGCACAAAGCAAAATTGTTCTCCATTCTCAACCTCTTGATGGGGTATTATCAGGTGTCAATGAACCAAGGAGAAATTCCCAAGACTGCCATCACCTCCCCATTCAGTAAATAAACTTTAAATTAATCCTTTTTTGGCCTTCATTTTCATTTACTCAGGATTTAGCCTTTGTGGCTGTGGTCACTTTTCAATGCATCATTGATGACACTTTAGCCTCTCCTTGTGTTCCCTTCCTCCAAAGAGGAACACCTCATTCGCCTACTTCTCGTACTTGACCCCCTACAACAGAGCGGCCTTATAGTCCAGTATGACAAGAATATCTTTGGTGCCAACGAAATATCACTCTTAGGGCACTATATCATTCCTGAAGGTATCTACTCCCACTCTGAGAACGTAGCAGCCTTTCAGAACTTCTCCACCCCCTCGACTGTCACAGCAGTGCAATAATTCTTAGGCATAATAACCTATCATCATTGGTTCCTGCCAACCATCACCACCACTCTTGCCCACTCAGGGCCAAGCCAAAAGACCTGAAGTTGGATCTCTTTCAAGAAGTGGCCTTCTGCAACGCAAAACATGCCTTATCAACCGCAGCTGCTTTCCTTTTTCCTGTGCCACATGTCCATCTCCTTCTCTCCACAGCTGCCAGCTATGATGTTTTTGGTGTAGTGCTTGCCCCGCATATTGGCCTTCTTCAGTACAAAACTGTCCAAGGTTGAATCTGATTACTTTATCTTCGATCGCAAATAAGTGGAGGTTCATTTGGTTGTTCATCACTTTCACTATTTCCTAGAAGGTACGCCCTTCATCATTTGGACGGACCGCATGACTCAGGTTCACACTTTCCCGCGACAGTCTGGCACCTGGTCCGTCTGTCAACTGCGACATCTCTCCGCCGTGGCTGAATACAAATGCACCCTTTAACACATCCCTGGGAAAATGAATACAGTTGCTAATGCCCTGGGATTAGATTACAACGCTTCAGCAGAAGCCCAACGAAAATATCCCGAGTACCAAGCATGTAAGACTTTCTGGTCATCCTACATTGGGATGACGTCCCCCTCGACTACTCCAATGCCACCTTCCTCTGTAACATCAGTACTGGTAGACCATGCCCATGGATACCTGCCCCCATGAGCTGACAGGTGTTTGATTTTATTTGTGGCCTCTCATATCCCTCGGGCTGATTTACTGCACAACTACTGAAGATGAAGTTCATTTGGTACGGCATTACTATGGATGCTGAAGATTGGGCCCATGTGTGTACTTCATGGCAAACTTCAAAAGTTCATTGAAACCCGGATTCAGGAGTCTGGACCTTTCATCAACCTCCGAGCCGTTTTGCCTACATTCACGTCAAAACAGTAGGTCTCTTACCCACATCACAAGGACACCGTTACCTGTTTACTGTCTTTGATTGCTTCACTCGTTGTCCTGAAGTCATTTTCAGGCAAGCTGTAATGTCCGCCTCATATACATCTGCCTTACTCTCAGAATGGATAGCGAGATTTGGTATCACTAAGCATATAACTTTTGACACCTCTCAATAGTAGACATCAATAGCAAATCTCCTGGGCATCACTCTAAATCAAACAACCGCCTACAACTCTGTAGCCAACAGAATAGTTAAGCGTTTTCATTGCACCTCAAAGCAGCTTGGATTTCTGCTGCAATGACTCCAACTGGTTTACTCAGCTTCCCTAGATCCTCCTGGGATTAAGGACACCTTTAATGTCTTGGCAGCTAAATTGGTGTATGGCGACTTACTGGTTGTACCTGCCAGATTTTTTCTGCCTGTAAAATCCTTTGACAATCTCCAGCACCTACGTCACGTTGTGAGAAAATTTACTCAATGCCGCCGGACTTAAAAGTTTCCAGTGAAGCAACACATACCAAAAGATTTACACGCCGTAATGTAGGCCTTCCTGCACAGTGACACTAGCAAGCCACCCCTGACGTCCCCTTACATGAGCTCTTTCTTCGTGATCCATTGCACATCAAAGGCGTTACTAATTAACATTCGTGGCAAAGAAAACTGGGTCTCTATTGATTGCGTAAAACCTGAGTATCTTGTTCAAGAAGACCCTCCTACAGTTCGCCTCTCTAAAGCAGGGCTCCCTATTTCCCATGTATGTCTTTTTTAGGGGAAGAGCCATGTACCCCATGTTTCATACAATCTTAGACACTGTAATGCTATTGCATTTTTTATCTTTCGCTCTCTCCCGCAGTGATAAGAGAACGGCCTGTTTAAGCTTGCCATCGCATGTTTAGAGGTTTCAAAGGTTTAAGTGCTGCTCATGAATGGTAGGGGTAAGGGACAGACTGAGTGACATTGTCCTATTGAGTAGGACAATGCCCTAGAGATTGACCATATATACATATGATCAGCGCCCAAGCCTCCTCTCCACCAAAACTAGGACCAAGGAGGGCCAGCCAATGGCTGCTGATGACTCAGTAGATAGACGTATAGACTTCCCCAAAACCCCCTCCTTAGCTCACAAGGATGGATAGGTTGCAGCAATCAAAGAAAGTAACGAGTTTGAGCAGGACTCGAACCCCAGTTGGGGGTTCAGCAGTCAAGGACATTACCACATCGACCCCCAATATATATATATATATATATATATATATATATATATATATATATATATATATATATATATATATATATATATATGCAAGTAGATTTGAAATTGAAATGAAATAAGAATATGGGATAAATATAAAGATCCTGGATTTTAAAGTAATTGGGGCGAGGCTTGCTCTCAAGAGAGTCTGACTGGAACACAGAAAATCTGAATTGTAAGAAAGAGTTACAGTGATATTTTCTTTTTACAGTAAAAAAAACCTTCAATCATTGTCTAAGTGAAAAATACATGGCTGTAGTTTTGGTGTAGAAATGGTTACAAGGTTATACAGAAATACTGTTTTCCCAATTGTATTGGCTGAAAAGAAAAAATATGAAGATATAGAATTCATTCTTTTCAAAAGAATAATCATGAAGTTGAACAATACGTTTATAGATATTGGAAAAAATAAACGGGGAAGAAAAATTGTAGAAAGCAAACTAGAATGTATTGGAAGAAATAAATTCAGGATTTTCAGGATATCCGGAATGGGAAAGGAGAGAAAACAGTAGCTTGAACTACGAAATTTATGGCAAGAAAAATTGTTTTTGAATGGGTTTTCCCTAAAACTCTGAAAAAAAGAATGTAGGGCACATTGTTGAGTTTAATGAATATACACAATTTCTTTTTAAATCAGAGAATATCGTTTCATAAACGTTTTAATATAAAAAGATAACTCTATTGAAATGAGCGAATAAATAGCATTTTGGTTAGAAATGTTTATAGACGTGTGACACCAGTATAATCAAAAGGTAGAAAAAGTTAATATGAATATAAGAAATAACTAATTTAAGAAAATGAATAGGAAATGCAAAGCATAGAGATAAGAATAATGGAACCACTTCAAACCTATATAAATTCGAGAAATGTCCAGAGATGAGGTAATGCAGACACAAAACTTATTTACTCATAATGACGGGCAAGATGCTTCCATTAAATTTACTCGTCGGGAATGATGGTCCTGAGGTACCTTTGTGTGATAACAACATCGGCAGAAACAATCAAGGGTTATCTGATTGATTGATTGTGACTGGGTATTATTTGGAATTGTGATTGCAATTGTCATAGGGTTATTAACACCAAATAAATGAAAAAGAATGAAGCTGGGCCTTATTCATTTATTAAAAATGTGTGGGATTTAACAAATTGTGGGTTCGGATAAATGACGTAAGTTTCAGTGACACGCTTAGGCCTATAAATGGTCCAAGGTTAAAGGTAGAGGTGAATACGGACAATTGGAGGAGGAAAGTTAGAAGTCGTGTATTACCAGATTTTCAATAAAGAAGGTGAATACTGGTTTTAGAAAACACGAGGCTAAGGAAATAGCTCAGGAGCAGAATTAGATCAAAGTAAATAAAACCGTCTATGATATGAGAATAAATGATAAATAAATGGTTACATGTCATCTAAAATCAAATGTAAAAGGTCGGAATAGTTTATTTAAACACTGAAGGTAAAGGCTTACTTATTCTTCTTTGATACAATGTATGTTTTAATACGAATATAACTGATCATTAAACCTAGTCATTTAGATAACCCGAGTTATTTTGAATATAAGACAACAGTTGCTTACCTGTATAAAAAAAAAAGAAAAAACTGAAAACGCTAACAAGCAGTAACATATAGCGAAAGATAGATAAAGGGAATGAGTCACAAGGATGCGTTTATAAAATATCTGATTTCCACTCACCAGAGTTATTCTGGAAACTTTATATAAGAATTACCCACTAATATAGGAAATAATATTTCATGATGACACTTTATCATTGAAAATCATAAGGAATACATCGAAGAAGGAGATATGTCTTACCAATCATATGTACCCAGCCTGTAAGTTCATGTGATTCCATGCCCCCCCCCCCCCCTCTTTACTACATCTCTCAAACCCCCCCCCCCCCCACCTTTTCGCTACACTGTACACCTATCACGTAGGCTGAAGCTATGCAAACAATAACATGACTGCACCTCGATGTCTGACCCATTAAAAGGATTTAAGTAGACAAAAACATTAAATACAGTTGAATACTAGAATGATTGTATAGAATACAAGGATTCAATAATGATAGTAGAGACCAAACGATACTCCGGATATTGAGTAAATATTCATCTTCGCTTGTTTAATGGCTATTGTTAATGATTGGACTACAGACAGACGAGTATATTGAGATATGAGTTAAAACTACCTAATAAATCTGACATAGGAAAGAGGATATTAGTCAGCAACAGAAAAAAAACCAACATTATCACTATTACAATAACAACGACAACAACAGCAACTACTACTACTACTACTACTACTACTACTACTACTACTAATGATAACAATGGTCAGAATAATAATAAAACAAATAATAATAATGTTAGTAAAGAGGATGATGAAGATGATAAAAGGAGAAAAGTAAATGTATTCATGTATTCCGGCTACTATCCTGAAAACTATCTGCAGGAAAGCCTGTCAGGAGAGAAACTATCATCAAATTTTAGACGCCATTACAATGGTAGAGTAACATGCCCAAGTACCATTTGTATATATATATATATATATATATATATATATATATATATATATATATATATATATATATATATATATTTATATATATATATAATATAAAACCAGACACTCGCTCTTTATTATATATCACATTGGACTATTCTATAGCTTTCAAATCACATTTCCTTTTCTGCTTAATTTCCAATATCAAAAATGAACAGAAAGACCACAAAAGGTTCATATTCTGAACTATGATTAGAATAGATAGAAAAAATTAATCAATGTTTTACCAAGTCTTGCCCTTCACACCCAAAACAAGGAATAAAAGAATATGTAATGTGTGTCACACATCTTTAAAATAAAACTGTAGGAAAAGGAAAGAATAAGAGATGAGATGCTTTGATAAAATAAAAGATGAATGAGAGCCAAAGAACTAATAATACGAGGCACCCTTTACATAACTATTAGAAGCGCGTTATGAACACAACAAGTGAGCAGTATAATATGTGGGATGAACTTATGACAAATTCCTTTAAAACATCATATTCTCCACAAATGAAAAAAATTACATTATTAAAGGACTCCAGATACAATATGTATGAAAACTCGTGCTTATAGCCATAATATCATTATGTACGATGGTTTTAAAAGACTTAAAAAACACTGGATTTTTCGTGGAGATTGATAACCAAAAGACCTAAAAGACATGATTTTTATAAATAATACTATATAATTTATATTTAGTGTTAATTATTAGTCTTCTTTTTATTTAGATGGTCGGATAGGTTTAATATTTTAAAGATGCATGACGATCGTCAAAAAAGAAGAAGAAAAAAATACAATTTATCATGTACTGTTTTCCATCTTACAATACATAAATACATTATCATAAAATCATTCAGTCTCTGATAACAATGAAATAGATGTAATAGTGTTTACTTACAACAAGAATTAAATATGAGTGTTCGTGCGAAGGAGTCTGTAAAGACATCAGGTAATATCATAGCTTAAGCAAATTACTGAGATTTGAATTTGAATGAAGTTATTCTTTCATACTTCATAACTAATATTACCCATTAAATGGTGATTAATATCTCCTTAGATAACTTTTATACTCAATATTTGAATACGGCTGTATATTATCTTGCACTGGATAATACCTCAGGTCTAGTAAATATGGTTGGATCTTTCGACATTTACAATATTAGTATATAACAATAACATACATATTAAGGAAGGTAAAGGTATACCGTATCAGTACACACACCGTATTTCTACGTATTTTCCATTTTTATACTGGAAAAGGTATAACAAAATTAAAACCTGAAATATCTGTTATAGGTGATGTTTGCTGTTTTCTCGGGTGCTCTGGGTAAAGAAGTTTTATCTTTAATTCCCCTGTTTTCAGATATGCCATAGTTGAAAAATCAAATCAAAGGGATAAAAGCCTTTGAAATTCAATTTGGCCGAAACAAGTTACAATACATAACAGCTGACAATGAACACATTTGTTTGTTCTTTTCTTTCTTGCTTAGACAAACTCCTTTTTCACCGTCACATCATATTTGGAACCTTATGTGCAAAAGTGAAAATCACATTAAATTGATATTCAAAAGTCTTGGGAGGTCACATTTGAATCCCATAGCTTCCAATGGTCTTTAATTACAAATTTAAGCTATCATTTACCATTTTTTTAATGCTTGTTATGTATATTCATACTGATCATGCTGCGAGCAAATGTTACCTCTCTTTTGAAGACTATCAAAGAAGAACTGAGGACAGTAATTTATCGTAATTTTTCTTTCATGCTCATTAAAATCAAGGGAACGTTTTTAATAGCATGACGTCCTTTTCAATATGTTCCTTTCATAAATGTTTAGATTCACTCACCCAAACACTGACATACTCACACGCACACACATACATATACGCTCGTGTGTGTATATATATATATATATATATATATATATATATATATATATATAGATATAGATAGATAGATAGATAGATAGATAGATAAATAGATAGATGTATATATTTACATATATAAATATTTATATACATGTATATTCATACATTATATATATATATATATATATATATATATATATATATATATATATATATATATATATATATATATATATATATATTTATATATATATATATATATATATATATATATATATATACTCTATATATATATATATATATATATATATATATATATATATACTCTATATATATATATATATATATATATATATATATATATATATATATGTGTGTGTGTGTGTGTGTGTGTGTGTGTGTTGAAGCTCACTAATATATAAATTCTATACAAAAATTAGCACAATCTCACTTTTATGCCCACATTTGTTTTACAAAAAATAAATAGTAGAAAGGTATCAAAACAAAAAGATTATAAACCATTGATTAATAAAATTGGTTCTTTTGGTGTTGGTTTGTCAACGTTACTCCTCTGTGAAATATTACTTAAATTATTATAGTCAGTTAGCAATTAAAACTTGATGGGATCTTTTATTAATATGTTTTGTGTGTACGTTGGTGTCAAAATGAATGTCTTTTTACCTTCAGCATAACCATGTCGTATTGCATCTGGGAGATATACTTTTTATGCAAATATTCCTAAACTACTCAGAAGGATACAAAAACTCCTGTAGAAGAAAGATAAAGACAAAATATCTGATTTTACTATTATATTTCACAATCTAAACACATTAAATAGCAAAAACTGAAAAAAATTGGCGATAACTTAATTTTTTAAATTATTTTATATTGGAAATCTTTTTCCCATGAACCGTTTTCCCCAATTTACTGGTTTTCCCATCTGACATTTTTTGTAAATTTCATATGCCTACATATTTTTCTCGTCAAACTATCATTAGTAGGAATAAATCTTCATGTTTTTAATGTAGGGAAAACTAATGTCTTATTTTTCTTTCATTAAGGCCCTTTGCGTCAATAGGCGTAGGCGGAGATGATGATGATGATAATGATGATTTTTCTTTCATATAAAATTTATCGATGCTTTAACTACCATAAACAGATGCTGATCACATTAACCCTTCACGTATTCAAAGGTTATTCCTTCTATTTTAATACCCAATTCTTCTGCTTGATATTCTTATTTAGGACACTCTCTCCAGGGGACCTTCTGATTTGCCCCTTTCAGACCTCAGCTCGTCCATCATCCTGACATCATCTGAGTGAGACTCCGTCTTCCATCATCCCTACAAAAAACGTCGGTCACGTCATCCTTAGGTTAACCATTTATTAAGCAATCCATTAACCTCAGTAAGATTTTTTTCTCGTTCATTCTTGATATTCCTGAAATCTTTTGTTAATAATGAATCCATACTTTATTGGATGAAGTCATTCGATCCATCTTTTATTTCGAATATTTCGCTTTTATAACTTGTTCTTATACTTTAGCTTTATTACAAATTAACTGGCCACAACATTTTATAAAATTGATTTTTCCTCTCATGTATTATTATTTTTTTACATATATCCACATCCATTAAACCCAATCGGTCCCTCTGCGCCGTAAATGATGTTTGTATTGTTTCACATAGGAAATAATTACATTGATTTATTAGTTACTAATTTTAACACCCTTATAACGACTCAATATTTCTTTAGTCCTTCTCTGCAAAATGATTTGCTGCTTTCTACGCTATTATTAATCAGATATGATGTTAAGTATTAATCCCTCGGTAACACATTCAAGTATTGTCAGGTCGATAAAACATATAGCCTACTCATTGTGCATTTGCAGTAGTAGTAAAACGTACGACACCATTGACTCAACCCCGTAAAACATTCCGTTTCACTACCCTCCTAGGAGTGACAAGGTTTTATTTTGTGATATCCCACGGACCGAAAGAACAATCGTCTCTTATCTCAGAAGCAAATTGGTGGGGACATTGATGACACATTATGTGAGCACCGAGTTTAACCCGCGCTCATAGAATGATAGATCTCCTGAGTGGTTATTAATTCTACCTGGTGAGCCACCAGTAACCAACACCTGGGTCCTTCTGGTCTTAGCGTGGGTGGAGAGAGGCGTGGGTGCTGATCAGATATGCCTGGTTTATGGAAAAATATATATCATCTCAGTGACCACACCTCTGTGGCTTATATGAACACCATTTAAGGAGCTTCATTGGTGTCCAAGAAGCCCCTCCTCCTCCAAAGGATGCTAATCCCAAGCAA
>NC_090735.1:159202290-159204790 GCF_036898095.1 Palaemon carinicauda | reverse complement strand
AACTTAATATATAATTTACACATAATTCAATTGAAATACAGTATACTTTGCTTAATGCATTTGATTTCTGACTTTTGTTTTTATAATATCATATTTTACCTAGTAAAGTTGCCTATGTAATAGATAAATTCTTAATGTGCTGAATTAGAAAGTACTGTCTACAGTAGTAAGGTTCTTACTATACCTTAGATGAGCAACTATATACATTAGAGTTTTTAGTATGCAGACAATCTTATATCAGATAATGATAATGCATAAAATAATTATAGTAACAAATGGTAAAAGTATGAGTATATTCATGAATATAAATTTAAATGCTTACATACACACACACACACACACACACACACACACACACATATATATATATATATATATATATATATATATATATACAGAATATATATATACACATACATATGTATGTATATAAATCTATATATTATATATATGCATATACACACCCATAAATATATATATATATATATATATATATATATATATATATATATATTATATATATATTTGTATAAACACACACACACACACATATATATATATATGTATATATATATATATATATATGTATATATATATATATATATATATATATATATATATATATATATATATATATGTATGTATATATACATACATACAGGCATATATATATATATATATATATATATATATATATATATATATACATATATATACATATATATATGTGTGTGTGTGTGTGTGTGTAGAAAATATTAAATCCGATGAGGCATGAATAGTATGAACATCAACCACATGCTATGGTAGAAAATGACCATGCTAAACTGCTATGGGTCTACAGTATAAGGACAGACAGGGTAATACAAGCACACCGATAAGACGTCACTCTGATCGACAATACAACGAAAAAGGAGGTAGCAGTCATAGATGTAGCAGTTACGTGGGGACTTAAGAGTTGAAGATTAGGAAGGGGTGGGGACGGGAGGTGGGGGTGGGGGGGGGGGGGGGGGGGCAAGAATAGAATACTCCTGTAAGGAAAGTTAATGTAGCCTTAGAGCTTCTAAGAAGTTTACCGTAAATACTATTGCCTTTTTCCATTTCATCGTGAGTTTTACCGAATATCTCCTGATGTATATTAATTAGAAGAATCATTTATCAAATGTGTAAAATAAATACCAAACATTGATGTTCAAACAATCTTGTGACCTCACATAGAAGTTAACCCCTCCGCAGAAGAATCTTTAGGCAGTTCATCATAGACAGAAAAATCAATCAAGGGTGACAGAACAATAATTTATATAAAATATCAGTGTCTAAATGAACTTTAATAAAGAATTATAAAAAGAACACACGAACGTCACTGTTGGCAACGTAATTGGAAATGATATAAAGGGAAATCATAAAAAAATATATAAGAAACTTCAAACAAATATGAGCTCACTTATAAAAAAAATAAGAAAAGGATAACAAGATTTTGTATTAAAAAAAAAAAAAAAAAAAAAAAAAAAAAAAAAAAAAAAAAACAGCAAAGGATAACAAGATTCTGTTTTAAAAACATCAATGCTGAGTAAGAGCCTTGAAGAAAGGAACAAGAAATTTATAAACACTACCACCAAACTAGCCTTGAAAAGAATAAATATTAAACAAAAACAAGTGTATTTCGGTGAAACTCTCGTTAGACCAAGGCTCGTTAAAATAAAGGAATCTTTGTTGTAAAGTTTTTTGCATAATAAAAGGAAAAAGATAATTGAACTTATATAAAATAATAGACAATAAAAATTAATGGCTTACTATTTTTTAGGTAACATGAGGGCGATATCATATAAGAAAAAAAAAATTATCGTTCATGATAATCATAGGAAATGTCATCTCCCACGAATATGTAAGTATATGAATTTTCTTTCTCGTATATCTTAAATTTTCATTATTCTTTTTTTTTTAATATCTCTCTGAGAAATAATAATAATAATAATAATAATAATAATAATAATAATAATAATAATAATAATAATAATAATAATAATAATAATATTAATAATAATAATAATAAATGCATTTAGAGTTCCAGGTGATACCTTTTTGGTCTTACCTCGGCTACTCTGACTTTTGTCCGATCAAGTTCATAGATTTTGGGAGATACAGAAAATGTTTCAATTCATTTAGGTGATGTAATTATATTCAGTCAGTAAGGAAATTAAAAGTTATTTGAAGACGTTAAGAATTGTACTTGAAAGATTGACAAGATGGAAGTTAAAAAGTGGCAGTTTTTAAGGTCTATCATATTTAGTGATTAGTAAAGAAGGACCACGCATGCAAGTTAGTAAAATTAGGACTATTATGGAGTGCTTAGCTCTAAAAAATTTAGACTCTATGGAGGTTCCTAGGAATGGTAGGTTACTATACACCTTTCAATCAGGGATTTATAAAAATAGCCAAACCATTAACTGTATTGACGAAAAAGGAAAAACATTATGAAAGGAAGGATGGACGAAAGGATGCT
>NC_090735.1:159187290-159197290 GCF_036898095.1 Palaemon carinicauda | reverse complement strand
ATTTCATATTCTATTATTATTATTATTATTATTATTATTATTATTATTATTATTATTATTATTATTATTATTATTATTACCAGCTATGCTGAACCCCTAGCTGAAAAAGCAAAAGCCCTGCTGGAGCCCAAGGACTCTAACAGGGAAAAATAGCCCAGTAAGGAGATGAAACTAGGAAATAAATAAACGATATAAGAAGTACTGAACAATTAAAATTTAATTTTTTAAAAAGCATTAACAAAACTAAAACAAATATCTCATAAATAAACTATAAAAAGAAATTATGTCAGCCTGTTCAACATAAAAAAATTGGATTCAACTACTCGATTAGGAAGATCATTACACAACTTGGAGTAAAATTTTTAGAATACTGGGTAGTTCTAAGCCACTTGATGGAGAAGGCCTGACTATTAGAATCAAATGCATGACTAGTATTACGAACAGGATGGAACTGTCCAGTATGGTCAGAATTATAAAATATCTTATGCCACATTAAGAATAGATTGATCACCAAAAATCTTGAAAGACTTCCTAAATAAGCCAATTTTTTTTTGTGCAATTGAAGAAGACAGAGACCTAATGCGTTTCTCAAAAGTAAATATACTATCGAGAATCACATCTAAAATTTAAAAAAAAGAGTCATACAAAGTTAAAGAAACATTATCAATGCTGAGATCCGGATGTCGAAGAGCCACTGTCCTTGACCTACTTACAATCATACTTTGAGTTTAGTTAGAATTCAACTTCATACCTCATAATATGCACCATGCACTAATTTTAGCTAGATCTCTATTAATGGATTCAGCAACCCCAGATCTACATTCAGGAGATGGAATTGATGCAAAGAGAATAGCATCATCTACATATGCAACAAGCTTATTTTCTAAGCCAAACCATATTTCATGTGTGCATAGTATGAAAAGTAATGGGGCAAGAACACTACCATAAGGAATACCAGATATCACATCCCTATACTCACTATGGTGCCCATCAACAACAACTCTTTGCGATCTATTGCTTAAAAATTCAGTAATGATGCTAAGAAACGACCCTCCCACTCTCAACTGTTTGTGTTATAATACAAGGGCCTCATGATTAACATGGTCAAAGGCAGCCCTAAAATCAAGGCCAATCATACGAACAACTTGACCACAATCAAGGGATTTCTATACGGCATTGGAGATTGTAAGAAGGTCATCACCAGGACCCATAAATTAGACGGGTCAAGTCACCGAGAGACGAAAATAAACCCTATTCCGCGCATTCCGTTTCCCCAATATTTATCTTTGCCTACCTGCTCCTGGTACTAATCTTTCTTTCGTTTCTCTCCTCTGCTTTCATTAGAAAAACTAAGCTCGGGTTAAAACTTTTATGTTCGTTATTTTCGTCTATAAGTATATAATCGTACTAAAGAGATAAGATCTAAACCATTCTTTCTCTTGTAGCTAAATCCTTACTACTTCAGCAAAACTTAGCCTCGGGTAAAGTTTCCATATGTATTTGGGTCTCTTTGTTTATAAATATGCAATTTGATCATAAGGGAAACACTGAGCACTGACACGAGAGAGATGAGGTAGCCATTAACAAGAACCATGTGTATGGCTCTGACAATTGACAGAAATAAAAGCAAAACAATTTTAATTACATATTTTATTGTAGTTTTAATTGTCACAATAAACAAACATACATAGTTAACATATTTACAATTTCTTTAACTTTTTTCCATGCTACAGCATTCTTTATTTTTCTTCTTCTTTATTACAATATCTTTGTTCAAATGTCTCATTCTAAAAAACACAGATTTCAGCAAAAAATTTTATCACATCTTTGGGAAGATCGACTCCTGATAGCTCCATTTCAGAAGTTAGTGACTTTATGCAGTCTTTACCTTCTCTTAAAGAGTCACCATGAGCAGCTATGAAAATTTCTCTCATTATAGATAACTGGGACATGAACTCATTAGAGGGGGGCATAAAGTCCGCCTCTGTTAATGGTGCAAAGCCAGGATTTTACGTTTTCATTGACCTCTGTTGCCTTAACTCCTAAATGTAGATATTTCAGTGCAAACTTTTTCAAAATATAACCCCTAATGTACCGAAAATATTCTTCTTCTATTATTTCAGATATCAGTCTTTTATATTTCCTAGTCTCATTGTCAGGTTCTTTACTGAAATCTATTATTTCCTCATTTTCATTTTCTAAATCACATTCCACGGTTCTGAAAAAAATAACTTGTCAGGCATAATTCTACGGATAGTTCTCTCTCTCTGTTTTGCATTGCACTTGCTGGAGTTTACATTTGCTGGTTCAGAATATCAAATTCTTCTTTGAATTATGTGGAAATCGGAAGAAACGAATCTTTTGATTCAACTTTTTTACTTTCTTTTTTCGTATTATAACATCCATACACAGCACAATTGCTTGGCATGGTTATTTTTCTGTCCTAAACTTGTAATCAAAGGAACTTGTTCAGACAGACGTTTACCCTAAGACAATACGTTTGTGAATGAAGCATAGTACTGGAAAGTCACTACTTATATGCCAAAAGGACAACAGATTATGGATTAAGGGTTGTAAAAGATAACCTCAGAGACAAGATAAATACTAAGTAGTAACAAGTGGGATTATAAAATAATTCCTTATAGATCAGATAAACATAAAACAAAAGCAGGAGACTTATTTGGATTTGACATTTTCATCCAAATCCATGCCCGGAGATATACCTGATAGCGAGCCACGGTGGCTCACCTGACCTCACTTGCCAAGCCAGTACCCTGTCTCCCGGCGCATAACCTGACCCGTCTAATCTATGGGTCCTGGTCATCACATGCTCCAAGGCCTTTACGAAAACCAGATTACAAAGTAGGAAAAAATGATTACCTTCAGCAAACTTATTAAGACGTTTTTCCAAAAGATGTTCAAAACTTTGGATAATATGGGAGTTATGGAAACAGGGCGGTAATCAGTTGGACTTGAGCTACCACAAACACATTTACATAGTGGAGTAACATTACGAATTCTCCAACAAGCGCTAAAACCTCTTCTTGCTAACATGCGCAAAATAGCAGATAACTTTGGAGCTAAGAAATCTGCTGTCTTTATAAAAAACAAAGGAAAAAACCATTTGGGTCTACACTTCTATAAGCATCAAGATCCATCGTCAGAGCTTTAATTTCACTAAATCGAAAAGCTAAACTAGCTAGTTTAGCCTCAGGAAAAGAAGGAGTGAGGAAGTTATAGTTTCTCATTACTCTGCTTACTATAAAACACATTTACCAAAAGGGTTGCCTTTTCCTTTGGACAGTGAGTGACAGAGCCATCTAGTTCAAGTAAAGGAGGAACTGTTGCATATACACCAAAGAGTGCAATTTTAAGGGTAGTCCACCACTAATGCTCCTGGGTGGTACCAGAAAGGGTTTCTTTTACGGTTAAATTGTATTCCTTTTTAGTTGAAGCATAAAATCTCTGAGCAAAACCTCTAAGTTGAGTATAGTTATTCCAAGTCAAATCTGATCTGTTACCCTTCCAAAGATGATAGGCCTCCTGCTCCTCCAAGTAAGCATGTCAACAATCATCATTGAACCATGGTTTACCTTTCATTCGGTTCCTTAGCACACGAGAAGGGATACGCCTATCAATTATGTTGACTAGATTCTCATTCAAAGGGACAACAGGATCAACACTGCTATACAATTGTGACCAATTCAAGCCCAATTGATCATGAAAAATCCCATCCCAGTCTGCTTGAGATTTAATATAAATTTTACACGAGTATGATACATCAGGGACAGGCGGCTTAGTCTTCACTTCTAATGAAATCAAAGCATGATCAGATGTCCCAACTGGAGAACCAATCTTACTTGTTATAACGCCAGGGAAGTCTGTGTATACTAGGTAAAAACAGTTACCAGACCTGTGAGTAGTTTCACTTATGGGTTGCTCACAGCCTGATTCAGAGACAAAGTCTAAAGCTCTTAAGCCATGCCGATCGGTAAGAGAAACTGAAACTATTCACTCCCTATGGTGATCATTGATATCATCAACAAACACAAAAGTGGCCTTTCTATCATCTTGTATCTTAGTCATAATGGTAAGAAGGCAATAGAAAATAGAATCATCCATATCTAGATTCCGGTAAATCGAAAACAAATAGAAGTTGTTATGCTTGCCACAAACTTTTATTACCAGAATCTCATAACATCCTTATTCATAGCAAGACTTATGAGGAGCAGGGCAATCAGTCTTTATATACATCGCCCTTCCCCTGTCCTTAAGGATGGCATTGCGTTTCAAAATTATTGACTTCTTAAAACCAGTTATAAGGATCTCAGATGAGTGCCTCGTATTAAAAACTAAAGTTTCTGAGCACAAAAGAATATTTTACTGTCTGGAAGCAGCTGTAAGGTCTTGAATATTTGCATAAAGACCACGAATATTGCAATAAAGTAGACGACATTGAAGAAATCTAGGACGTACTGGTCCCGGATTTTGCTCAATGTCTCGAGAGAGCATAAGAATTAATGGTACTGCAAAAGATACATCATACTTAAAAATTAGATTAACAAGAATGATAACGAAAACAATATGTACAGAAATATAAATAAAGGGATGATCAAACTCATAGACTATGTAAAAAAAAGTCGTAAAAACTGGTCAACGTGGAGGAGCCGATACACCATGCAAGACTAGATACCCTCCAGGATAGCCAATTCAGCTGAAGAGAGGAGAGTAAGGATGGTTTGAAAATAAAAAGAATCAGATAAGGAAAATACAACTTCTTGATAAACCACCAGGCAGCCAGGGTCTTTCTATTAAGCCTGCCCAACACGAAATTTAAAAAAAGAAACAAGAGTAAGAAAAAAATAACATAGAATAGTGTGCTAGAATGTACCTTTAAGCAAGAGGGTATCATTTTTGTGTTCTTTCTATTTATCTTCAGCCTGAACTCTTATCCTATGTCATGCATTTTGGTGAGGAGGCATTTCAAATCCTGGGGTGCTCTGCTAATAAGGACAGTGTCATCAGCATACTCTAGGTTAGCTAATTTCCTATTACTAATCCAATCCAATCCTTCTTTACCATCCCCCTCTGTTCTATGTATTATAAAATCCATGAGCAGGATAAACAACATAGGTGGCAACACATTCCCTTGGAGTACTTCACTGATTACTGGAAATTCATTTAACCAAACTTCACTAACATTAACTTTATTCCTGCTCATGAACAAATCTAATCAAATTTACATTTTCAAGAGGAACTCCATAATAAAGAAGTTACATAATTTTATCCACTGAATAATACATTTCACATGCTTCACAAAATTTATATTATGTTATACACAAAATAAACGAAATAAAATCAGTTATAGAGTAATTCCAGTGAAATCAAATTCTGTCGTAATAACTTTACTGAAATTTTATCAAACTGAATTGAAAGATGTTGAATACTTTAGTTTATAAAAGGAGTTTATCATTCAATCGCAAAACTAGAACAAAGGAAGTTAGTAAAACCCTAGTGATACGTTGCATGAAAAACTCCAATGAATTGATACCCAGCAGTCCCACAGTACATTAAAATTCAATTAGTTTTTCACCGAATATAAATTATGAAAGAATAAAAGAGAATAATAAAAAGCAGGCGAGGAGGTACCCTATATAACCCAAGGGTGATGGAAGGAGAATATTACCCAAACTTGGTTAATTTCAAAGTGAAAGGATTTTGATGATCCAATGAACGTTCAAGAAGACGCATAGCTCTAAGAATATTTTCATAATAGGTATGATATCAATAATGAGACAATCTAAGTTTCACTGCTTAACATCTTTATACATGCATCGTCAGTTATATTTTAGCCAATGCGCCAATGTAAAGCAGGTCCGTCATGCAAGCGGATATATACAGAGATACGAACACATACACGTAAGCATGCGCGCACGTACGCACACACAACATATATAAATATATGTATATATATACATATATATAAATATTTAATTTATTTATTTATTCATTTATTGATTTACTAGTGTACGCAACCCATAAAAAATGACGGCTAAATATTTAGATAGATATGCACACACACATACACACCTCTCTCACCAGGTTATGACTACTCCCTATGCACCCTACCGGAGGGTCGGGAACTGCTGAGCGTAACCAGAAATATATATATATATATATATATATATATATATATATATATATATATATATATATATATACACACACACACACACACATATATATATATATATATATATATATATATATATATATATATATATATATATATATATATATATGTATGTATATAACCAGACAATGGCTCTTCATCATATACGGGATTTATGTGAGTGATTGTGTGTATAAATCTGTATTTACCCATGGCTGTTCTTGTTCGAGTGCATTCATGCATTCTCTTGTCATCATCCTATAAAAGGAAATTCATGCAGTTGTAGACAATCTTCTCCTAAATCTATATGTAATGATTATCTGTAAGATAGTCAGTTGTCTCGGAAAATTTCATTGATCCGTCAATAAAAGTTTTAAAGAAATACAAGAGTTTATGACATATCTTGATGTCAATGGTAAGAAGAATCTCTCTCTCTCTCTCTCTCTCTCTCTCTCTCTCTCTCTCTCTCTCTCTCTCTCTCTCTCTCTCTCACTTGTATTTCTTTGAAAGATATTTGGACTAATACTTCATCCCTCTCATATTGTGGAGTTATTGGGGGAAGTAAAACTCAAACTTTTTCAAACTCTAGGCAATATAGTTGCTCAAGCGAATAGGGTTTGGATTACTACTGCGAGTCAAAAGCAACTTTTTTTCCGTCTAGGTTGACAGATGTTTGCAAGGGTTTACAGTCTTTACTGTCCCTTGCCTTTGAGGATTTGGGGTTTCAAGGAGCTGCCGTAGGGCAGAGTGACCGAAGTTATTTCTCCGTCTGATGTCTTTCAAGTATAATCTTGGTCCTCCATCTCACTGTTCATTTATTTATTTATCCATTTCTTATTTTCTATTTATATATTTACCTATTTATTTATTTATGTACTCATTCATCTATTTATTTGTATAATCCTTTTAGTTTACTTCTATCCACAGTTTTTATATTCATTAGTTTCTGATTACAATACACCGAGTTATTCTAGATTGCTAATATTTCTGTTCATTGTTGGTCTTTATAGTATCCTTTAGAAAATCTATAACCACACACTGGTGAATGATTTATCATTTAATTATTTTGTTTTAAAAACCCTTAATTCAGACTGTATGAGACTAACGTGGGCAATAGCAGGATCTTTGACACTTTGTGGTTCTTTATCTTTAATTTTCATTTTCGTTTATCGATCGTAAAATGTCTGATGTGTAGATTAGAGTTAAATGTGTTGATTAAATTTCTAGTCGACTTCAGCCTATAGATATGACAACAACATTTGCCTCATTCTGCACAGTGCATTTATCAGAAGAGTATGAATATTAACTGTCATATCATTATGTCCCGTTATATACGTATATAAAAATTCAAGGTCAAGGTAAGAGTATCTAACCACCGAGTACAGAAGGTGTAGCAGACAAACAGATGGTCCTGACAGTTGGAAAGACAGGGACATTGTAAGTAGTTCCGGACAGCACATTACGACAAAAATATGATTTCATATTTTCTAATAATTCATTGCGCTTTCATAATCATAATCTCATTGTTAGTTATTTTCTTACTTTTATGAATATTTGATAATTCAGTCAAAAACAGGTTATAACAGACATATGACCTAAGAGCTCTACATTACGAAGCTTTGACTAATTTAGATAACTGGTAAGCATAAATATAAATTTTCTGGAAATATTATTACCAAAATATTTATAGAACTTTAATAAAGATCTGGATAGGTCTGTAAATTTTTGAGATAGGATATTCTTATGATAGTCTGTGCTAATATACGAAACACCATTGAAATTAAGAAAATTTTCTGTGTTACAGATGTTAAATATTCTTTTCTTTGTATTTGGAGGATAAGAATAGTCTCCACTTTTATTTCTCTTCTTTGAAAGTATTGTCATTAAAAAAGAAGAAAACTTGAATACATATTAAAGATTACAGGAAAAAGTTACAGAATATCCCTGTGAGTAGATGTGAAATTGATGTTGCAATGAAAATGTTCTTACTTTTAGAATTTCCTATTTGAAAAACCAAATAACAGCTTATTGTTATTTGATCTAAATAATTTAAGAGTTTTCGACATACCTTGATGGTGAGTTAGAAATATTATTTTTCTGATATTCCCAACAGGGATTCTTAGATATCAACTTATACCAGGAGTGTAAGAGATTATAAATTGAGGGTAGAAAATGAAGTAGAGCCAACCAGTATCCCTGAATGAGAGTAGTTGACCCTTGTAAGTTATTTTTGGGTAAATTATTTTTAACAGCTTATATTTACTGGAATAGAAAAAAAAAGTATTTTAGAAGAAATATATTAAATAGCTTTATGAAAATTTCTTTTTATTCTTAGTAGAATATCTTTCACAAAACACAATAGTATGAATTTACTTTATTCTACGATAAAAAAACGTATTTAAGAAGAAATGAAGCTTCTGGATATACGCTCCTTGTAGGATGCTTCAAGAGTAGGGAGAATTTAGATTTATAATAAGTTTTTTTTCTACTAAATGTATTTATAAAAGTCTCTTTATTATTCTTGGTGCAATATCTTTAATAAGACTCAGCAGCTCATATTCACTGGAATCTACGAAAAAAACGCATTTTAGACGAAATGAATAAAATCTCTTTATACTCCCTCTCTCTCTGTTTTTAGGCATTTTCATAAAGTTTGAATGTTTACAGTGTGTTATTTCAATTAGCAAGTCATGGTTCGAGGCTATAGCAGCTGACAAAAAATGAGTATAAACAAGCCTTAAATTTTGGAAGACGAGCCCCCGCCAACCAAAAAAAAAAAAAGAAAAAAAAATAAAGAAAAAAGGTAGCTGATTTCATTAGTCGCCACTCAGACAAAAATCTTTGATTCCCAGAAAGCTAATTAAACCTCTTAAACACTTGAAATTGTGCCTTAAAGGGATGACATCGAGAGTTTCCCTGAAAAATGAAATCTTCGAGTAATATTTGATAGAATATGCAAATTAAACATTCATTTAGAGTCCAAAATTAGCTTTAACCTTCATAATAATGATAGAACAAATTTGTTAGCCGGTATAAATTAAGGCACACATACACGCACACAAACACACACGTATATGTATGTATGTATATATATATATATATATATATATATATATATATATATATATATATGCATCAAAAATTTATTAACATATTTGTATTTAGTCTGCGTTTACTAAATATGTACATACATACATACATACATACATACATACATACATACATACATACATATATATAGTCTGCTGGCATGATTGACAACAACCTTGACACTCTTTTGAAGAGGTTAGTGTTCGATCTAAATATAAGGTATATATATATATATATATATATATATATATATATATATATATATATATATACATATATATATATATATATATATATATATATATATATATATATATATATATATATATATATATATATATATATATATATATATATAGTAGTCCACATAAAGAAAATTGAAAGATAATGGGTATATGTAGAAATGTTCTACAGTTTCGTCCGCCACAGTACCTCTTCTTAGAGCGTTTATTATGATATGAATAAATACACACGTGTGTACATACAAGAAAGGCTTCAAATCTTAAACCAAATGATAAAAATATGCTATTACTACCCAGCAGGCAAAGGTCACTTAACATGAGGATAAAACCAATAAAAGTTGAAACTATAAATTAACAGGAAAATAAGCAATAGAACCATCGACAAGCACTTGAATAAACGAAACAAGCCAAAAACTATTGGATAACATTTTAGAGTTTGTACTGACACTTTATACTGTGTAAAATAAAAGGATCTATTTCATATATGCCTGGAGAT
>NC_090735.1:159174790-159179790 GCF_036898095.1 Palaemon carinicauda | reverse complement strand
ATGAGTATCTTTAAGTTTGGCAGTGGTGGGTGTGGATTTTATTAACCCCTTTTGTCTGAAAACGGGCTTTTCATTTTTCGGCAAAATTTGGGGGTTAGTGAGAGTAAATTGGCTGCAGCTCCTCTCACACTGGGCCTAGAATAAAGACTTATATACGAAAATGATGCTATTGATGAGTAGATTTATTTGATATCAAACTAAATTAATTAATTTATTATTAGAGGTCAACAGGGGTCAAAAGGTCAAGTTCAGCCCTTTGAAATGCCGGATTTGGGTTTTAGTTGTATTTTGGCTAAATAAGACATCAGAATTTGCAAAAGGTTTACTAAATATGCATAAAATATAAAAAAGAGATACAAATAAAGTTTTTTGAAGAACGTGTGATCTATTCCAGCTATATTACTAGTATGGAGTTCTCTAAAAATCTATTTCCTTTTCTTCATCCGAGGAATGGCTGATCTCATCATCATCATCATCATCATTATCACCATCATCATCATCATCTTCCTGTACATCAGATTCTTCAATGGTTAACTTATCAGGAATTTTTGAGCCAGTGAACCAGACAATCATCAATCTGCCATTCTGGACTTTCCAGCCATGTCCTTCAAGGACTAAATGAGTCTGGATCGGCTTCCCTTGCATTCCTCTATTTGTGTGCAACAAAGTTAGTTCTTAGCAACTTCTGTTGCAACACTCTTTGGCAAGAAGGAAGACAACAGGGGTCTGTAGTTTTGATTTTATCAGACGGATCAGTTTCCTTCTTAGGGGCATACAACTTGCGGGAAAATTTAAGCCTGGCTTCATCAACACTTGTCAGGTTCTGAACTCTATAGACAATGCACAAGTACTCTTCAACTACAGCAGCAACATCTGGATCGATGACATCTGAGTCTCCAAGGTGACTAATTGCTGATGTGAACCTAGGGTTGTTTTTCATTATTTCAAATGGCTTCCACTTTGCTTTTCTCATAAAACAGGCTGTGTAATCACAGCCTGTCAGCGCATGGAAGCTTGGTTGCAAGATGTGAGATGTGACATATGTATGAAACGCATGGAATTTCTAGAACTCAATCCAACATCCATCCAAATCTGTGCATTAAGAAACCTAGCATGGTAGAGAATGATGATGAAGACGTCAGTGTCGTTACTGCGAATGGCAATCACTGGGACCACATCATGGTTAACAGCAACAAAGTTTGCATGGTACAGTAACCGTGTATCAGCTTCTTCATGCCTGCACTGAAGCTCATGAACCAGGATCCTGTTGACAGTTTCACGTGCTGAAGTGTAAAGGTAGCATTCATGTTCCACTGTAAAGTAGACCTGATGTCCCTGAAGAGTCGATGCATATCCATCTGATGACCATTCATCCTTCAAGAAGGCCAAAAACTCTGTTTTGAAATGTGATGTGCTCCAAGCCGTGTTGAGATCTGGTGGTCTTTTCTGTGACGAGCCAGTGATTATGTAGGCAGTGGGTGTCCTACCACACAAGTCATGTTCAATGTCCTTGATACTTGGCCCTTAGGATATGTGTCACAGACTATGTGTACAATTTCACCAGTGCTACAAGCTTATTTCAAAATGGACATTGCCATGCCCCCCTAGGTGGATGGCATGTCAAGCGTACGGAAGAAGAATATAGGATCAATAATATACACATCAGTCCTGTTTGGTATGGCATTCAAGTTTCCCATTGCTTCTAATTTTTCCATTAATGTCCTCTTTGATGTCTTGTTCATATCACCAGTTATATGACACAATGAGAAAGGAACTGGAGTGAGAGGATAGGACAGGTCAATACTGAGATCAAGTTATTGCGTTACTGACAAATACAGCAGCCTTCTAAATATGTCTCTGGTGCATTTTTCTTCCTTTATCTGTTTGTCCTTTGTGGTGAATTTCACTGTTACTGCATCCTGTGTGACATTTATCACCTTTCTTTGCTTAACAGTCCGTTCAAAACGCCCACCATCTACATTATATTCATTAACAAAAACTTGATGCCAAGTAGATCCAATTTCTTTTGACTGCAGAAGTCTGTCTTTCACACCATCCAGTGTTTAGGCAATACAGAATATCATCATTAACAGTGAATGGATTGAGAGTGTTCTTCACCTCTGTGATCGTGCTCTTAAGGTATGCATTGTCTTTGGCTATCCTTGATGGCTTTAGTTCCTGTATTGCATCATCCACCAGTGTGATTCCAGCCATTTCCAGGAGAAAACTCACAAATACTCCCCTAAAAGATCTTGTCACTGTCAACCCCATACGGACTGCAACATTCTGTCTAAATGCAGCAATACCCTTTTGGCTGGATGCGGCATCCCTATTCACAGCTTGCTGTAAGGTAATAGCAAATGCACTTCTGGAAAAGGTATTCCTAGTTCTCCGCACAGAGAGTGCACCTGCTTCAAAACTTTGCTTGATTCCGGGATGTGTCATTTCCATATTGAGCAGATTGAGGTGATACAATGACATCCAACGGGCATAGCTTGGCTTGTGAGTTGCAAGGAATATAGGAATCATTAAGCCTGAAGCATAGATGTAGAGGTCTAGGTCATATGTCCTGCTGGCCCTGTCAAAAAGCATGAATATGTGAATGAGATCAATGTAGAGAAACCAGAACCTAGCAGTAGAGCCATGATGACCCTGACAAGTCTGATCACAGAATTTACCATATCTTTCCAACAAATTACAAATTACAGCGGACTCCAATAATGTCAGAAGTGATTGGGTTGATGGGTCTGCAGAAAATGAATTCAGCAACACCATGCATTCATCTGGTATTCCACCTTCTACCAAAAATTGCTTAAAATGCAGAATCTGCAAGGCAAGTGCAAACAGGGGATGGATACGCTTGCATCTGTTCAAATGTTTTCCACCAATGAACCCTCGTACTGAACCATGAGCCAACACATCAGCCAAGCTAAGAACCTCGGTACAACCAGACTATTCAACAATATTACCTAATGCGCTGAAATAGGCCATGGAAATATGAAATGCACCAAAACAAACAAAGATATTGTCAGAGAAAGAGGATTCTTGTGCTTGGTTCTGGAGTGCAGGTTTTGCGATAACAAGGTCACATGTCAATATAGCATATACCTCACTGCACTCACTTGCAACCTTTTGAGACCTGACCAAAGTTTCTTTAACTACATCCAATCTTCTTGGTGGCAGTTCAATACTTTCCATATACCCAATCTACTGCAAAGGGAGTCTGTCCTCTGTGACCAAGAAATTCCAGCCTGGACATCAGGCAGCAGCACATTAACCAGATAATATTAAGTTTCTTTGCTATCTCCAGGCTGGATTGTGGATCTTGTGAATATTTTCAAATTTGAACCTCGACAGTGATGGCTTTCTTTTATATGGCATGATTAGTCGCTAAGGCGCATCAAATATTCGTCGTCTTTTCACAGGTACTTGGTCAGTAGCTGCATCAGTATTTGTGGTCCCTTCAGTCTCAGCACCTTGCATCACACCTGCAGTAGGCCTATTCTGGTAGCATATCACAATGGTGTCATGATGAGTGTCTTTGCCAGATTGGGTTTCTGTCAGCTCGTCATAATTATCCCAAGCAAGACCTGTGGAGAGATCAACTTGAGGTAAAAGCATATCAGGTAAAAGCTGCCCTTCTTCTGTGATTTTTGACGCTATATCAGTCTCAATTGATTCAGCTGTGTGATAACTTACCGCATGACCCTAGTGATTAGGAATTTCCACAACTCTGCGACTACCTGTGAGGCTTTTCATTCCGACTCCCAGACAAAGATGCTTGGATGGTTTTACTCATACCTGGCTGGTACAGTAAATAACATCCTGGGATAGTGAGACTACCCTTAGCTTTACTTATTCACTAGGCTTATCTTTATTCGGCAAGACACAGAGAAGTGTGGTAAAAACCAAATGAAGAAGGTCTGAAATTTCTACTTGCTCTTTCTTAAAATCCTCAAGTGACAAGGACACAGGCAATTCAGGTGCACACTTACAAATTTCAAGGATGTTAAAACGCAATGTAGAGGCTGTTTTTATAATATTTTAAAGACAAAACAGGTGCACACACAGAGTCAGTAAAACAAATCTCAGTAATATAGGTGAACCATCTATCAACTAAATTTGAAACGGTTTGAGGAGTATATTTCACAGGAACCGTTTAATAACGACTTTTGTCATATCAGTCATATTGCTGGAATAGATCCCATATTCTTCAAAAAAACTTTATTTATGTCTCTTCTTTATATTCTATTCATATTTAGTAAACCCTGGGCAAACTTTGATGTCTTATTTAGCCAAAATACAGCTAAAACCCAAAACCGGCATTGCAAAAGGCTGACCTTGACCTTTTGACCCTTGGTGACCCCCAATAATCATTTAATTGATGTTGTTTGATATGAAATAAATCTGCATATCAATAGCATCAATTTGGTATATAGTTCTTTATTCTAGACCCAGGATGAAAGGAGCTGCAGCCAATTTACTTTCCTCCACCCCCATATTTTGCCGAAAAATTAAAAGACCGTTTTCGGGCAAAAGGAGTTAATAAAATCCACACCCACCCCTGCCCAACTTAAAGATACCCATTTTTGGATGTCCCATGGTAGACCCTTTCCAAAAATGCCCACTAGAATTTTGGTCATCTCCGGTAAATAAATGGCTGCTAGCTGTTGGACTAATAAACATAAAGAGAATGCAGATGGTACCAAAATTTATTGGCGTTGCGAAAACCGCTCGTGCAAAGCAAGAATCCATACGAGTGACCAGTTTGATGTTTTGAAGAAAATTGGAGTTCATTTTCATGTATCTACAGCAGCAGAAGTTGATGCAAAAATTGCAATTTCCACCATCAAACAAAATGCATTGAAAGACGGACTTCAGCTCGTGCAATACTATTACAAGAATTAGAAAATTTGAATAACTGTGCAATAGCTGAGGTGCCAAAGCTTGAACATATTTCGCGCAATGTCAGACGCTGGAGACAAGTTGAGGATAATTTT